>NC_031969.2:6407488-6570079 GCF_001858045.2 Oreochromis niloticus
CGCCATTTGGAAGTGAAGGTGACATTTTGCTCTAATTTTGCCATTTCCATGCCTCGAACTTTTGCGAACTCCTCATTGGAATTTCATCGTACAAGCTTCATATTTGGTCAGTGTCAACTACACACCTGGGCCATGTTAATTGCGGAGCTTTTGAGTTTTCGGGAACGTGAGGCCGTGGCGCCACGGCGAATTTCGATGACTCGCCATGAAAATCTTATTGCCTCTCGTTCTGTCATACATTGTCCGACCTTGACCAAGTGGACACATATGATAAGGCTCCACCCCTGAACATATTTCAACTGCCATATTTGACATCAGGGACAGCGCCACCTAGTGGGAACAGGAAATGTCATGTTTTACACTTTGGGTACAGTATTGTAATGGGTGACATCTGCAGCCTCAAATTTCTCCAGGAAAGCCTTAAGGAGTTGGTCTTGGGTTACAGAGAAAACTGTGAGTTTTTGCTGAAGGGTGTGACCCCAGCAGCATGGCGAACATTGAGGTCTCGCCATGAAGAAACAAATTAGTGTAACTCAATGAAATCCAATGTGATCAGTACCAGATTTTACAGGGATGATGTCAGACCCGCCCTGAACAGATTGATATGCCCATTGTCAGGAATACGTAGAGCGCCACCTAGTGGCACCAGGAAATGTCATGTCTTTCATTTTGTTGTACTGATTTTCACAGGTTCATCGTGGCCACCTCAAAAGCGGTGAATATCACCATCAGTCCCTCTTGATGCTTCAGTGAGAAAATTGTGACTATAAACTGAACGGCGCACCCTGGTGGCAACGCAGTTCACCATGAAAGATGAAGTGGCTTTGAGGGCTTGAAAAGTTTAAAAAGTCTTGAAATTTGGCGCACACCTCTAATGTGATGAGGGATTTCTTTTTATATGTTCATTTTCCTTGAAGAGCGCAAAATGGCTCCACAGCGCCCCCTACAAAATTTCAAAACAACAGCCCCTGCTCTGTGTTTTATGTATGAGTTTGAAACCTGGCAAGCTTATTGGAGATATCAAGATGTACAAAAAAGTCTCTTGGAGCAATATCCCAAATCCAACAGGAAGTCAGCCATTTTAAAATTAATGTGTAAATTTGGCGACATTTTCGCCTCTTTTCAGGCCTCATACTTTGACGAACTCCTCCAAGGGATTTCATTAGATTTACGTGATCTTCTGTGTGTGGAATCTAAAGACCTTTGTGATGTTAAATTGCGAAGCTTTTTACGTTCAGGGAAACGGGGTGGTCATGGCGGCACGTGGAGTTTCAATCACTCGCCAAAAAGCAGTAACCTGCTGTCGCTCAAAAACACAATGTCCAATCTCTCCCAAAGGTCGCAGGCGTGATGAGACTCGAGCTCGGAAATGTTTGTTATGCCATTTGTCAGTAATGGTTAGAGCGCCACCTAGTAGGACGACTATAATAATGGTTGAATGAGATGAAATTTTAGCTGGTGGTTAAATGCATGAATTCCATCAATGTGACATCAGATCGGAAGCGCTGGTTTTAGGTGTTGGGCTTGGCTCGACGCGCCGGGGGTGCGAGGGCCCTCATATCGCTGCTTGCAGCTTTAATTATTATTATTATTTACCGAAATGAATTGCCGTTTTGAGGGCTTTAACAGGCTCAAAAACTCATGGAATTTTGCACACATGCCAGGTCTGGTGAAAAATTTTGTATTTTAATGGTTTTACACATGAGCACTTGGAAATGGCTCTGTAGCGCCACCTATGCGTGGTTAAATGCAGCCCTACGAACACATCGTTTGAGCTACATGTATGAAATTTGTCACACATGTGTATCATGCCAAGACGAACAAAAAAGTCAGGGGACCCATTGACGCAAACCCAACAGGAAGTCCGCCATTTCGAAGTGAAGATGACATTTTGGCTCTAATTTTGCCATTTCCATGCCTCGAACTTTTGCGAACTCCTCCTTGGGATTTGATTGCATAAGCTTCATATTTGGCCAGTCTCAACTACACACCTGGGCCATGTTAAATTGCGGAGCTTTTGAGTTTTCGGGATACGATGAGGCCGTGGTGCCATGGTGAATTTCGATGACTCGCCATGAAAATTTTATTGTCTCTCATTCCCTCATACATGGTCCGACGTGGACCAAAGAGCACACATATGATAAGGCTCCACCCCTGAACATATTCCAACTGCCATATTTGACACCAGGGACAGCGCCACCTAGTGGGAACAGGAAATGTCATGTTTTACACTTTGGTGTACAGTATTGTTATGGTTGACATCTGCAGCCTCAAATTAGATAATTGGCAAACCTTCTGGAGGAAACCTGGTCTTGTTAGGAGAGACGGCATCCATCCCACTTTGGATGGAGCAGCTCTCATTTCTAGAAATATGGACCAGTTTATTAAACTCCCCAAAATATGACTATCCAGAGTTGGGACCAGGAAGCAGAGTTGCAGTCTTATACGCCTCTCTGCAGCTTCTCTCCTCCTGCTACCCCCCCAAAAACCCATCTCCATTGAGACTGTGTCAGCTCCCAAACAGACAAAAACAACTAAAAACCAGCAATAAACAACTTAAACATAAAAAATCACAAAGAAAGAACAATACAGTATCCACATCTGAACCAAGAGTAAAACAATGAAATGTGGATTATTAAATATTAGGTCTCTCTCCTCCAAGTCTCTGTTAGTACATGATTTAATAATTGATCAACAAATCGATTTACTCTGCCTTACAGAAACCTGGTTGCAGCAGGATGATTATGTTAGTTTAAATGAATCAACACCCCGAGTCATTCTAACTACCAGAAACTCGAAGCACAGGCCGAGGGGGCGGTGTGGCAGCAATTTTTCACACCAGCCTATTAATCAACCAAAGACCCAGACAGACTTTTAATTCATTTGAAAGCCTGATGCTTAGCCTCGTCCACCCCAGCTGTAAAACTCAGAAACCAGTCTTACTTGTTATCATCTATCGTCCACCTGGGCCTTACACACAGTTTCTCTCTGATTTCTCAGACTTTTTATCTGATTTAGTGCTCAGCTCAGATAAAATAATTATTGTGGGTGATTTTAACATCCATGTAGATGCTAAAAATGACAGCCTCAACATCGCATTTAATCTGTTATTAGACTCAGTTGGCTTCTCTCAAAATGTAAAAGAACCCACCCACCACTTTAATCACACTCTAGATCTTGTTTTAACATATGGCATAGAAACTGAACATTTAACAGTGTTTCCTGAAAACCCTCTGCTGTCTGATCATTTCCTGATAACATTTACATTTACAATAATTGATTACACAGCAGTGGAGAGTAGACTTTATCACAGTAGCTCCTGTGAAAACTAAGGTCTCAATTCAGAAGTACCTGACTCCATGGTATAATTCTCAAACACGTAGCCTAAAGCAGATAACTCGTAAGCTGGAGAGGAAATGGCGTGTCACAAATTTAGAGGATCATCATTTAGCCTGGAGAAATAGTTTGCTGCTTTATAAGAAAGCCCTCCGCAAAGCCAGAACATCTTACTATTCGTCACTGATTGAAGAAAATAAGAACAACCCCAGGTTTTTCTTCAGCACTGTAGCCAGGCTGACAAAAAGTCAGAGCTCTACTGAGCCAACAATCCCTTTAACGTTAACTAGTAATGACTTCATGAACTTCTTCACAAATAAAATTTTTATCATTAGAGAAAAAATTACCAATAATCATCCCACAGATGTAATATTATCTACAGCTACTTTTAGTACCATTGATGTTAAGTTAGACTCTTTTTTTCCAATTGATCTTTCTGAGTTAACTTCAATAATTAATTCCTCCAAACCATCAACGCGTCTTTTAGACCCCATTCCTACAAAACTGCTCAAAGAAGTCCTGCCATTAATTAATTCTTCGATCTTAAGTATGATCAACCTATCTCTAATAATCGGCTATGTACCACAGGCCTTCAAGGTGGCTGTAGTTAAACCTTTACTCAAAAAGCCATCTCTAGACCCAGCTGTCTTAGCTAATTACAGGCCAATTTCCAACCTTCCTTTTATATCAAAAATCCTTGAAAGAGTAGTTGTCAAACAGCTAACAGATCATCTGCAGAGGAATGGCTTATTTGAAGAGTTTCAGTCAGGTTTCAGAGCTCATCACAGCACAGAAACAGCTTTAGTGAAGGTTACAAATGATCTTCTTATGGCCTCTGACAGTGGACTCATCTCTGTGCTTGTCCTGCTAGACCTCAGTGCTGCGTTTGATACTGTTGATCATAATATCCTATTAGAGCGATTAGAACATGCTGTAGGTATTACAGGTACTGCGCTGCAGTGGTTTGTATCATATCTATCTAATAGACTCCAATTTGTTCAAGTAAATGGAGAGTCCTCTTCACACACTAAGGTCAATTATGGTGTTCCACAGGGTTCAGTGCTACGACCAATTCTATTTACATTATACATGCTTCCCCTAGGCAGCATCATTAGAAGACATAGCATAAATTTTCACTGCTATGCAGATGACACGCAGCTCTATCTATCCATGAAGCCAGGTAACACACACCAATTAGTTAAACTGCAGGAATGTCTTAAAGACATAAAGACCTGGATGGCCGCTAACTTTCTGCTTCTTAATTCAGATAAAACTGAGGTTATTGTACTCGGCCCTGAAAATCTTAGAAATATGGTATCTAACCAGATTCTTACTCTGGATGGCATTACCTTGGCCTCCAGTAACACTGTGAGGAACCTTGGAGTCATTTTTGACCAGGACATGTCCTTTAATGCACATATTAAACAAATATGTAAGACTGCTTTCTTCCATTTGCGCAACATCTCTAAAATTAGAAATATCCTGTCTCAGAGTGACGCTGAAAAACTAGTTCATGCATTTATTACTTCCAGGCTGGACTACTGTAATTCATTATTATCAGGATGTCCTAAAAACTCGCTGAAAAGTCTTCAGCTAATCCAAAATGCTGCAGCAAGAGTACTGACAGGGACTAGGAAGAGAGAACATATTTCTCCTGTTTTGGCTTCCCTTCATTGGCTTCCTGTTAAATCCAGAATTGAATTCAAAATCCTGCTCCTCACATACAAGGTCTTAAATAATCAGGCCCCATCTTATCTTAATGACCTTGTAGTACCATATCACCCTATTAGAGCACTTCGCTCTCGCTCTGCAGGCCTACTTGTTGTTCCTAGAGTATTTAAAAGTAGAATGGGAGGCAGAGCCTTCAGTTTTCAGGCCCCTCTTCTGTGGAACCAGCTTCCAGTTTGGATTCGGGAGACAGACACTATCTCTACTTTCAAGATTAGGCTTAAAACTTTCCTTTTTGCTAAAGCATATAGTTAGGGCTGGACCAGGTGACCCTGAATCCTCCCTTAGTTATGCTGCAATAGACGTAGGCTGCCGGGGATTCCCATGATGCATTGAGTTTTTCCTTTCCAGCCACTCACTATGTGTTAATAGACCTCTCTGCATCGAATCATATCTGTTATTAATTTCTGTCTCTCTTCCACAGCATGTCTTTCATCCTGTTTTCCTTCTTCACCCCAAACGGTCGCAGCAGATGGCCGCCCCTCCCTGAGCCTGGTTCTGCCGGAGGTTTCTTCCTGTTAAAAGGGAGTTTTTCCTTCCCACTGTCGCCAAAGTGCTTGCTCATAGGGGGTCATTTGATATGATTGTTGGGGTTTTCTCTGTATTTATTATTATGCGATCTATTGTACAATATAAAGCGCCTTGAGGCGACTTTTGTTGTGATTTGGCGCTATATAAATAAAATTGAATTGAATTGAATTGAATTGAATTGAATTGAAATTTCTCCAGGAAAGCCTTAAGGAGTTGGTCTTGGGTTACAGTGAAAACTGTGAGTTTTCGCGAAAGAGTGTGACCCCAGCAGCATGGCGAACAGTGATGTCTCGCCATGAAGAAACAAATTAGTATAACTCAATGAAATCCAGTCTGATATGTACCAGACTTTACAAGCATGATGTCAGACCCGCCCTGAACAGAATGATGTGCCCATTATCAGGAATAGGTAGAGCGCCACCTAGTGGCAACAGGAAATGCCATGGCTTTCATTTTCTTCTACTGATTTTCACAGGTTCATCGTGGATACCTCAAAAGCGGTGAATATCACCATCAGTCCCTCATGATGCTTCAGTGAGAAAATTGTGACTTTAAACTGAACGGCGCAACCTAGTGGCAACGCGGTTCACCATGAAAAATGAAGTGGCTTTTGAGGGGCTTGGAAAGTTTAAAATGTCTTGAAATTTGGCGCACACCTCCAATGTGATGAGGGCTTTCTTGTTATGTGACCATTTTCATTGAATAGCCCAAAATGGCTCCACAGCGCCCCCTACAAAATTTCAAAACAACAGCCCCTGCTCTGTGTTTTATGTATGAGTCTGAAACCGGGTAATATTGTGGAAGATATCAAGATGTACAAAAAAGTCTCTTGGAGCAATATCCCAAATCCAACAGGAAGTCAGCCATTTTAAAATTAATGTGTAATTTTGGCGACATTTTCCCCTCTTTTCAGGCCTCATACTTTGACGAACTCCTCCAAGGGATTTTATCACATTGCCGCGATCTCCAGTGTGTGGAATCTAAAGACCTTTGTGATGTTAAATTGCGAAGCTTTTTACGTTCAGGGAAACGGGGTAGTCATGGCGGCACGTGGAGTTTCAATCACTCGCCAAAAAGCAGTAATCTGTTATCACTCAAAAACACAATGTCCAATCTCTCCCAAAGGTCGCAGTTATGATGAGACTCAAGCTCGGAAATGTTTGTTATGCCATTTGTCATTAATGGTTAGAGCGCCACCTAGTGGGACGACTATAATCATGATTGAATGAGATGAAATTTTAGCTGGTGGTTAAATGCATGAATTCCATTAATGTGACATCAGATCGGAAGTGCTGGTTGTAGGTGTTGGGCGTGGCTCGACGTGCTGGGTTGCGAGGGCCCTAATATCGCTGCTTGCAGCTTTAATTTGTTGTTGTTGTTGTGCTAAGCTAAAAGGCAGAATGCTACAGGCATGGCCCTAAAGAATGTAGCCTCATGGGCAGTGTAGTCCGTGCTGCACCGAAAATGGACTACCATACACGTTATGTGTCTGTGAGCGAGGTAGGGAGAGAAAGGAAAAGTCCGAGCTGTCACGGAGCAAAAACGGGAGCTGGAAGCATGTAAATATAATAATAACCACTGCAGCCAAGAAGAGTGCCTGACGAGCCCATTTGTAAGTAAGCTATTAAGACTCGACTGTACACTGTGTTCGTGTTTTCCTCCGGAAAAAATAAGTTCCGTTGGAGCAGCCTTTCAACGCCTCTCTCTGTCTCTGGCAAGCAAAGTTGACCCAGACAACAAAGTAAAGCTATTTTTCGGCTACCAGCCCAACACGGAACCCACCGTATTAGCCAGAGGTCCCTTTACTACGGTTCGGAGCCGCGGACCTTCAGTAACAGTAATAAATCACAGCAATAGTACATTCACGTAGTTGTAAACAGCACGATAATATATTAAGTAATCCAAAGTATTCAGAATACGTTACTCTCATTGAGTAACGTAACGGAATACGTTACAGAATACATTTTGGGGCATGTATTCTGTATTCTGTGATGGAATACATTTTAAAAGTAACCTTCCCAACACTGGCGGCTCCGAACAGTAGTAAAGGGACCTCTGGCTAATACGGTGGGTTCCGTGTCGGGCTGGTAGCCGAAAAATAGCTTTACTTTGTTGTCTGGGTCAACTTTGCTTGCCAGAGACAGAGAGAGGCGTTGAAAGGCTGCTCCAACGGAACTTATTTTTTCAGGAGGAAAACACGAACACAGTGTACAGTTGAGTCTTAATAGCTTACTTACAAATGGGCTCGTCAGGCACTCTTCTTGGCTGCAGTGGTTATTATTATATTTACATGCTTCCAGCTCCCGTTTTTGCTCCGTGACAGCTCGGACTTCCTTTCTCTCCCTCCCTCGCTCACAGACACATAACGTGTATGGCAGTCCATTCTCGCTGCGGCATGGACTACACTGCCCATGAGGCTACATTCTTTAGAGCTATGCCTGTAGCATTCTACCTATTAGCTTAGCACAACAACAACAACAAAAAAGCGCTCTCTCACCCAGGAAACACGCAGAGAGAGAGAGAGAGTCACCCTGTAACCAAGGCAACCGTAACGCTGCCGCCTGGAACAACATTACGTAGCTGTCAAACAAACCCAAACAGTCCTGACCCGCGACAATATCAAACAGGAACGTACCGCCGTGTAATCCATTTATTTCAACAAAGTAACTGTATTCTGAATACCACCTTTTTAAACGGTAACTGTAACGGAATACAGTTACTCATATTTTGTATTCTAAATACGTAACGGCGGTACATGTATTCCGTTACTCCCCAACACTGGCTGTTACAAAGTTCTGTTGGCCTGAAGATAGAACTGGGTAATCCCATTCCCGCCGGTCAACTCCCATTCTTCTGACCATGCCCCAGACCTCCCCCACTGGAGTGGTTCTTCCTATATTAGAGCAGAACAACCTCCAACTTCTCCGCTTTGCTTGTCTCACTGTTCTCCTGACCACTGCCACTGCTTTTCTGTATGCAATCAGAGCTTGAATGTTAAGGATTCTATGGAGAAATTTAAACGCTTTGTTTCTTTCCTTTACAACAGTTCGACATTCCTCTGTCCACCATGGCACCAAAGTCCTACTTTCTTTGCCTTTACTGGTTGGGATTGAAGCCTTGGCGGCTACCATAATTACTTCAATAAACTGATTATTCATTTGATCAACGCTACCAGATTCATCAACCTTGTCAATCGTTTCCTCACATAATTTTTGGAATTTTGTCCAGTCAGCCCTATGAAAACTCCACTTCTTATTCACCTCTCTTAGAGATACCTGTATCTTCCCTCCAACATCCCAGAAAACAGGATAATGGTCACTTCCTACGGTAGTGTCTGTTCTGACGGTCCAATGACTTATTCCTGCAAGGACAGTTGAGACCAGAGTTAAATCCAAAACTGACTCCGTTCCATTAACAACATTACATCTGGTCCCCCTACCATCATTCAGGCACACCAAATTGCATGTATCCATCAATTCCTCAATTACCTTACCATTAGGATCTGTGTGTGTACCCCCCACACTCTGCTATGGGCATTAAAATCCCCGCACCAAATAACTCTACAGTCACTTCCTTCAATTGAACGAAGACGCGGCAGCTCCAATCTGGCGCAAGGATTGTAGAAATTCACAATAACATTTGGTTTATTCCTGTCCCAAACCTGAATAGCAATATACTCCAAATCATGGCCTTTACCCAGGAGTCTGTATGGAATGTCTTGTTTGACAAATGTTGCACATCCTCCCCCTCCACCACGGTCGCTGTCATTTCGTATTATCTTGTACCCATACAACACAAAATCCAAAGAAGATTTAAGCCAAGATTCCTGGACAGAAATAACATCCGGTTTAACATTAAGTAGTTTGATGAAATGCTTCAACTCTTGGCCATTGGCCAACAGACTCCTTGCATTCCATTAAAGGATAAGTACCATGAGTACATAAAATAATATCATGCTTCCTGACTTGACTGATAATTGAGGTTGTCCCTCACTTCTTCCCATGTCAGTCCTACTAAACCCAAGTGTTTAATCGCCCTGGCTTAACAATAAGCTGAATTTTCTCCTGCTTAGATTTCACATCAGCTGTGGTGTTTATCACTCCTGCAATGAATGTAACCAACGCCATCTTATCAATAACCATACCATTCGTGTTGATCTGGGGAACTCCTTGACCCCGAGATGTACCCTGTCCTGGGTTGACGTTGACCTGTTCACTCACTCTCATCACCCTCACTGCTTCAGCATAGGAGATCTTCTTCTCCACCCTCACTTTTTGAATATGATTTTCTTGTTTCATTCTCTCACATCCAGCATACGCAACACTGTGACTCCCACCACAACTACAACACTTTGGTTGAACTCCATCTCCACATTTCCCATATTCGTGATCTCCACCACACAGAGCACATCTCCTCTTTTCCTTACAGTTTTTCGCTAGGTGTCCAAACCTTTGACAGTTAAAGCACCTCAGAGGTTTTGGAACGTAGGCTCATTCTGGATAACTGATGAAACCCAAAAACACTTTCCTTGGCAGATTTCCTTCTTCAAAGTGTCTCAGGATACTTTCACTATCTACCTTAATTCCTTCTTTTGTTGCTTTCAACCTGCCCACAGAAATCACATTTCCTCCTTTGATTTTTTCTTTTCAGATCATCCATTTTCACACTAATGGGGACCCCAGAAATTACCCCCTTGCATCCACCTCCTGTCTGTGCACCCACATGCCCAACATTTTCCACTTTAAACTTCCCCAACTGCTTTAAGTTCAAAGCCTTGTTGAACTGCTCTTCATTTACACATTGCACAAGAAGATTTCCATCTGACAGTACCTTAGCAGAAACTAGATCTCCCACTTTACTGTTAAGTTCAGCTGTCAACACGAACTGACTCAGTTTTTTAATATTGACTTGTGTTCTTTCGGTAAATCTCAGAACAGCAAACATTTTCTCTCTAGCTTCTAAAGAATCATCCCTACCACTACTGCTCCCACCTCTTTTACGCTTTCCCCTCCTCTGCTCACTTTGCATTTGCTCCAGAGGCATTTCCTCTTCTTCGTCTAAATCAACATAGTCTTCCCAGCTGCACACAGCTGACCCACTCATGGAACAGTCGTGCTCAACCGCCGCCAATCATTTCCACTGATTCCTCCATGAGCTGGCACCCAAAGAAAGTGAATATTGCCACCAATCAACCACCCAGCCCCACCTACAAAGGGCGGTTCCCAGTCTCAGGTCTCACCTGTCACATTCATATATTCATATACACACACTACCAGTTAAAAGTTTTAGAACACCCCAGTTTTTCCAGTTATTTATTGCAATTTAAGTCGTTGAAGTTCAATGGATAGCTTGAAATGGTACAAAGGTAAGTGGTGAACTGACAGAGGTTTTAAAAAAAGAATGGTTACCCAAAAATTATACAAAAAGGCCTTTTTCAGGGAACACAAAATGAGTTAACGATTTAAAGCTGTTCTGCAGCAACGGCGGTTCAAGTCTTGAAAGCTGGTGCTACTAATTCCTACAGGTGTTCCAACTGTTCTGGGTTACTTACAACCATCTCTGTCTAAATAAAATGGTGTCTGCATTTATGCTTCAATCTCTAATAATTGGCTATGTACCACAGGCCTTCAAGCTTCAACAGTGGACTCATCTCTATGCTTGTCCTGCTAGACCTCAGTGCAGCGTTCGATACTGTTGACCATAATATCCTATTAGAGTGATTAGAGCACGCTGTAGGTACTACAGGTACTGTGCTGCAGTGGTTTGTATCATATCTATCTAATAGACTCCAATTTGTTCATGTAAATGGAGAGTCAGGAGAGGTTTAACTACTGCCAGCTTGAAGGCCTGTGGTACATAGCTGATTATTAGAGATAGGTTGATCATATTTAAGATTGAAGAATTAATTAATGGCAGGACTTCTTTGAGCAGTTTTGTAGGAATGGGGTCTAAAAGACACGTTGATGGTTTGGAGGAAGTAATTATTGAAGTTAACTCAGAAAGATCAATTGGAGAAAAAGAGTCTAACTTAACATCAATGGTACTAAGAGTAGCTGTAGATAATATTACATCTGTGGGATGATTATTGGTAATTTTTTCTCTAATGATTAAAATTTTATTTGTGAAGAAGTTCATGAAGTCATTACTAGTTAACGTTAAAGGGATGGTTGGCTCAGTAGAGCTCTGACTGTTTGTCAGCCTGGCTACAGTGCTGAAGAGAAACCTGGGGTTGTTCTTATTTTCTTCAATCAGTGACGAATAGTAAGATGTTCTGGCTTTGCGGAGGGCTTTCTTATAAAGCAGCAAACTATTTCTCCAGGCTAAATGATGATCCTCTAAATTTGTGACACGCCATTTCCTCTCCAGCTGAAGACCTGAGGCTGAGGGGAGGACAGTGAACTGTAATGACTCACACACGTAGATCCTACGTGTGTGAGTGATGTGTTGTATGAGGGAGTGTGTGGGGGGGAGGGGGGTATATATAAGACTGCCCCCACCACAAAGGGTGGTCTTGCAGATGAGTCCCAAATCTGACAGCATCAGATGTCACTGGAGATGACACTGTGATGAGTATGAAGCTATATAAAAGTCTTTCAAAGGTTTCTTTATTTGTTGAGGATCATAAGTAATGCTTCTGGTCAAATCCTTTATAGAATTAATAGTTGTTTATTTCTTTATTTAGTTTTAACTTTGCAAAGAATTTTCCAGATTTATTGCCTTGTTTAAAGCACGCCAAACACAGCCTTTGCATCAGAAATTGCGTTTTCTTGGTAATTACTTAATGTAATTCTAGTTTTAGCTTTCTTGGGTTGTTAATAATGTGTTCTTGTGGTGAGGCAAAGCAATCATTAGGCAGCTTTTAATGATTTTATTTTTTGTTCTAGTTCTATTTAAAAAAAAAAATTCTTATTTGAACAGTAAGATATTGTTTAAAGTGTTAGAAAAAATACTGTTGTATGACGAATCCAAACTGGGAGCGGAATCACAAGTAAGCCTGCAGTGTGAGAGCGAGTGCTCTATTGGGGTAATATAGAGTAGTATGAGGTCTTTAAGATTCATACTAATATAATACGGGCTATCAACTATGAACTAAGTAAACTAACAGAGTACACCTAAGTATAACGGAAGTATTATAATGATCATTTACATGATATGTGCTTCTTTGTCAGTGGTGCATATAATTAGTTGGATACATGAAATTTATCCAATGATAATAATTTCATCAGGCTGAGTTGATAAAAATTGATGTAAATGGCTGCATGCTCTGTGATAGTGAGTTAAAAATGTGTTATCTTTGATCCAACTTTGATTTTATTCTATTCTGTACAGTACAGTTGTGTACTGTATTTATTCTTATTGTATTCTAATTTTTGCTTCATAACTTTTGCACTGTCCACTTCCTGCTGTGACAAAACAAATTTCCCACGTGTGGGACTAATAAAGGCTATCTTATCTTATCTTAATCTGTTTACTCTGCTTTTCTTTCCTTTTTTGTTGCTTTATAAAAGCTACATTTATTCTTTTTGTTTGTTCGTTTGTTGTATTTGTTCAGCCTGTGTTATTGTTACGGTGTGAGCCTTGACTCACAGCCTGTGTTTGTTTGTACATAAGCTCAATAAAGTTACTTCACTCAGGTAGGAACCTTCCTGAGCGAAATGGATTCCTTGAACGTTCTCCTTTAATGTGACACTCCTGCTCCGAACAATCACTTCCGTAAACACGCAGTTCTCTTCCTGTTACTTTCGCGTGGTTTTGGACGGGACGTCCTGGAGTTTGTTTTCCGGAAGCGTGTTTCCTTTGATCAAACTAGTTAACGCCACAGTATCGAGAGCTGTACGGTGTGAGAGATGTAACGAGCGAGTCTCCTTTCCAGCTCTGTCTTTCAGCTTAACAAGCAAAGACCAGCGTTAGCTGCCCGGTGGGTTATGGAAATAGACGGTCGAGACTTTCTGAAGACCCCTTCTGTGAAGACGGTCAGATTTGGAGGTAGTGTTGCGGAGACGTTAGAGAAACACAAACACGTGAGTTATATCTTAGGGTTGTCATTCTTGGAAAATGATAAAGAGAGATATTTATTTAGGGTTGTTGATTCTGGTGACACATCTACGAGATGGTCCACTAAGTTATTAAATGAATCTAGACCCACCTGCTGGCCTGTCTGTGGATTCTGCTGACCTTCGTAAAGTTGTTTACAAACACCTCTATGTTTCCTACGCTTTTGGTGAACTGCTTTTTTGGTGAGCTGTTTCTCCTTGTTTTTTAAGGGAGACTCGAGTGATTATGAACTCCTGAAACATCAGCTGGTTGATCCTGAGATAAAGGTAAGCATTAGTGTGAGGGCACCCTGTGGTGTGGTGGACTTTGCTTCTCAGTGAACGCCCTCTCCTCCGACAGGATGCTCAGATCATCAACTGGCTGCAAGAATTTCGGACTTGTGTGACCCACCTGACCAAGGATCATGAACAGCTCATTTATACTATACTGGTGAGTGTAAATATTAACATGATGCAAGGAGAAGAGTACTATATTTACTCCACCGGGGGTCCAAGTGATCTGAGTCGATCTAAAACAAACATCACATCAACAAACTGCATGCTGCTGATTAGCCTGTCAGCATGGCAAGCAGACGGCTTAGCAGCAGATGTACCGTTGCCTCGGTGTCCGCCATTGTTGTGTAGCGTTTAAATGAGCTCATGGGACTTTTGGGTGTTGCTATAACGACCCCACGAACATTGAGGTGGTACTCAGTTATATTGTAAAATCACCAAAACCGAGCAGAGTAGGTACGAGTGGAAAAGAGGCATAAGCTTTAATTTTTAAAAGGATCCATTTTAAAGTTTCAGAGCTTTTAATATGCAGCTGTTACTTTAGACCTAAACAGCAGCACTGAGTGCAGGCAGTGCACTAAATGACCAGATTAACCAGTTTCTGCAGCACTGATCACATGTTGCATTTTACCAGTATATTTTTATGTTCTATAGATTTTTAAATTTATTTGATAATGTTTCTGTTGGAGCTGTCATGAATTTTCTCTTTATTGTGGGATTTTCACATGACATGTGAAATGCCCATTATAGTTTAGTTAGATACTGCCAACACCACCCCTCTCATGTGAGTGCGCAGGGCAAACCCCAAGTTAACTTACTGCTCACACTAATCACCACAGTTACAGAACAAATGTCACCTGACAGAAAAACATATAGAATCAAACACAGGATGAACTGTAGTCCTCGGGTCTGGGGCCCATCTGCACACTGAGCCGTCACACCAGCCATCCACTCCATCAGCAACAGACAAAAAAAGCGAGTGCAAGACAAACTGGCCTGTGTAGGACCTGCTGCCTCGCAACCCACCCAAACTACCCCACAACTGAGAGAAAAAATGAATTTGTTTGATCTTAAACATGTAAATGTTAAAAAAAAAAAAAGTCATCAGGAATTTGGCAAATACTTTTTCACAGCACTATTATAGCCTAAAAACAGGACCTAGGCAGGTTTTGTTCTTGTATTTGATTGACTTGCATTGACTGTAAATAACATACTGTAATGCTGTTGCTGGCCTCTTGTGGCAGTAAATTCAAACTTTGAATGAGGCAGTCTGTCATTATAGACTCATTCAAAAAAAAAGAGGATGGAAATGCCTTTTATTTTGTTTTCTCTAATAAATAAATGCCTATTGCAAGCTACACTGATAATACCTTGATTAGTATATTTTTATTATATTGTCATGAATATTATCGCATATTTCTTTGAAATATTGTTATAAAACTAATATAACTTATAACCTAGCCCTGTTCCTCAGTGTGGGTGAGAGGTCATTTGCTTTTTAAAGCAACATCTTAAACTAGTATGTATTAATAAAACAAAGAAATTAAATTGAGCCAAGAAAAAAGAGGGTAGATATACAAGATATAGAACATGTATGCCTTCACCAAATTTGTAATGACCTCATTCCAATATGAAATTCAATTTTCTTTATATTGCACCAAATCGCAACAACAGTCGCCTCTACAGTTGACAGGGAAAGTATTATTGTGATCAGACCTGCAGAGAGAACCGCACATCCAGAACGCTGACTCGTTGTTCTTAGTTTAATCCACACCCGTTTAGCCTTCTGCTCCTGTAGTAACCAGACAATAACCCTTGATCACTGATTCCCCACACCAGCGTTCAAGTTTGAATCAGGACCAATATTAGAGTCAAATATAAAATGAAAAAAAAAAAATTCACGGGAAAAGCCGTGGTTGATTTAACATGGACAAACAAACTTTTGTCAGTATGATATACTGTTGAGAATGTGTCATCTATTCTGTTATTTTGTTACACATTTTAAACCGTTCAGTCCACTGATACGGTCGAAGATAAAGTACTTTCTAACTCTAGCAGTGGATTATTTGGCCTTAGGTGTCTTCATGTGGTGTGAATCAGCAGACGTCCAAAAAGCTGATTGTGTTTATATGCTGGAAGACATTACACTGTGTGTGTGTGTGTGTGTGTGTGTGTGTGTGTGTGTGTGTGTTTGTTTTATAGAGGCTTCCTTGGCTGGGCCGGAGCCAGGCTGTGGTGGACGAGTACCTGGCCTTTCTGGGTAACCTGGTGTCGGCACAGACTGTCTACTTGTGTGCCTGCCTTAACATGGTGGTCTCCCACTTCACCCCCAGTATGTTACTCTGACTGGTACTGAAGTAATCATGATTCATACACGTGTTACAGTAGTAGGCTTGTGATGGTCAACGGGATGGAAATACGTGACTATCAGATGTATATATGTGATAAATATTCAAAAATTCTGTTAGATGTGGAGAAAAGCAACAAACAAAAGTCAAGAATATTTTCAGGTAGTGCTGTGCTTCTGGTGACTCGGCTCCATATTTGCAAATCTGATTTGCTGAAACATCTTCTGTGTAGTTGATGATAGACTTTTCCCAGCTTCAGTCTGAAAAACAACACAGTTCACAAATAATTGTGTTATCCTTTTAAATTAACACCATCCATTGCAAGTTTACTGAGGAGCAGGACTGATAACTTTCACTGCTTAGCTCCTAAATTAATGTTAGTGTTATATTGTTAGCGATAGCCACTAACTTAATGGTAACTGAAGAGATGACTAATGTGCTTAAAGGGTTAAATCAGGGGTCCCCAATCTCAGTCCACGAGGGCCGGTGTCCCTGCAGGTTTTAGATCTCACCCTGGGTCAACACACCTGAATCACATGATTAGCTCATTACCAGGCCTCTGGAGAACTTCAAGACATGTTGAGGAGGTAATTTATCCATTTAAATCAGCTGTGATGGATCAAGGACACATCTAAAACCTGCAGAGACACCGGCCCTTGTGGACTGAGATTGGGGACCCCTGGGTTAAATGATTAATGCTAATGTGTGTGCCGCCCAGGTTAACCTTTATGATAACTGTTTAATACTTCAGTGTTGAGGAAATGGGAACTTTACTAATCCTTGATATTCCTCATAAAGACCTGTTCAGTGTTATGCATGGCAACTCCTCCTCACGTGTTCAGGTGTAATGAGGGGAGGGGTTGTGTGCAGACGGGCAGCTGTGTGACAGCTGGATGAGGCAAAGACAGTGTCTATACTGTAACCAATGGTATCTGATCTGACAGTCATTTTTAGGATCTGATACAGTATTGTTGTCTTTCTTGTTGTCATCACTTCTCTATTGCATGATGGAGAAACAACTTGTGTGTTTTTTCAGAGCGAGTGACCATCTGTGAAGGAGGAGTGGATATCTCTGATTCAGATGATGAAGATGAGAGTAAGATTTTTCTCTTCTCCTATGAAGTGGTTGTTTCAAACATCATAACCTTGCAGTGGTTCACATGTGTTGTCAAAGAAGTGAGACGCAGGTGTGAGCTTGTATGGCTTTTTTTTTTTTTTTAAGATCTACCCAGAAACTTTGATCACTGTCACCAGGCGCTGCAGCTCATCATCAGATACGTTCCCTCGTAAGTCTGTGTCCCCTATTATTCTGCTGGCTTCTCTTCTTTATTTGTTTGGCCTTTAAACTCTGAATTTGTACACTTGAGCTTTGATTCATCACTGGACTTCTTTCTGTGGAGGACCCGAGTAACAAAATGAATTAATTAAAGGCACCATTAAATAATTCATTAACATTGGAATTAATGAAATAAATATTTAATTACTTAATTAAATGCCCATTCATTTCATTTAGAAGCATTTAATAAATTATTTATTTATTTAGTTATTTCAAATTTTATTTAATTATTGACACATTTAATTCATTATTTAATAACGTATTTATTTAATTCATTTTGGCACTCAGGGGGCGGGGTTAACACTGATGGAGTCTTCCATTGCTTTGGCCTGGTGACCATTCTTTCAGTGGGCGTTTCTCCACAACCAGCATGTAGAAAATAACTGAACTGTGCTTTGAAATCACCTGTTTGTGTGTCACCAAATACACTTTTAATATTTTCTTAGCCGAGCATGTAGTGGTTTAATCTTCAGGTATCTGGTGGGTTTTTCAAGACAGAGCAAAAGTGCTTCGATGATTTCAGAGATGTCTGCCAGCTCAGTCTCACAGCACAGCGTGTGATAGACCTGCTCGCCTCCCAAGCACTCTGGTGCTAAACTGTCGACAAAGCTCAGGTCCCGGTACACAGCTGTCATAACCCCCGCTGACTGTACACCGACATTATTTACTGAGGTTATATCTGTCGGGTCTTTATTTCCTGATGTTCATATGTGTCATACTTGTTTCAGTCGCCAATTCTGAATTATAACTAACATTAAAAACATGTTTAAGGAGAAGAGAGCAAATAAATAATCAGTGATCAATAATCAGTGTGACCACACGCGTAATCTTTATAAAAAGAGATACCACTGGTGTTTCTGTCATGTAGTAACTGTTAGGTTTAACTGTACAAAGCTTGTGAGACACAGACTTCACAATGTGTCTGTGAAGGTTCTCAGTCATCCAGGTCATCGTAGTCAAAGGAGTTTGCAAAGAAAAGCGTCTGGACTTCTTTAAGTTGCTTGAAGACGTTTCACCTCTCATCCGAGAAGCTTCTTCAGTTCTAAGGTCAAATGGCCGAGAGTCCCAGATTTAAACCCAGTGGGAGTATCCCCCCAAAGAGGGACAAAGGACCCCCTGGTGATCCTCTAATCGCATGAGCCAAGGTGTGAAAGTGGGTGTGGGACCTAATCAGCCAGGGTTTCGGGTGAGCTCATTGTGAAACCTGGCCCCACCCTATCATGTGAATTCCTGAGGTCAGATGGCCCAGGATGTGAGTGGGCGTTAAGGCGTCTGGGGAGGGAACTCAAAACTGGATTATAGATGGCAGACAGTTGGTGTCGTAAACCACGCCTCTGTTCAAAGATGGTCGCTCACAGTGGACATAGATGGCCTCTTTCACTCCTCTTTCAAACCATCTGTCCTCTCTGTCCAATATGTGAACATTGGCATCCTCGAAAGAGTGACCTTTATCCTTAAGATGCAGGTGGACTGCTGAGTCTGTTCTGTGGAGGTGGCTCTTCTATGTTGTGCCATGCGCTTGTGAAGTGGCTGTTTGGTCTCTCCAATGTAGAGGTCTGGGCATTCCTCGCTGCACTGTACAGCATACACCACGTTGTTCAGTCTGTGTTTTGGAGTTTTGTCTTTCGGGTGAACCAGTTTCTGTCTGAGTGTGTTGCTGGGTCTGAAGTACACTGGGATGTCGTGCTTGGAGAAAACTCTCCTGAGTTTCTCTGATACACCGGCTACATAGGGGATGACAACGTTGTTGCGTCTGTCTTTCTTATCCTCCCTCGCTGGTGTCTGATCTTCTTTTCTCAGACTGACCTTAGAACTGAAGAAGCTTCTCGGATGAGAGGTGAAACGTCTTCAAGCAACTTAAAGAAGTCCAGATGCTTTTCTTTGCAAATTCCTTTGACAGACTTCACAATGTTTGACTAATATTTTAATTGTGAATATTAATCATGAGGCTAAACGGGCAGTCCAGCTGCTGCCATCAGGTCAGCATATTCAGGATATCTTTCGGTTATCTGGAATCACTGACCCTAACACTGGGAGCAGGATTAACGGTCACATGAAGCTGGTTATCAGCGCTCTGAGTTAACTCAGAGTTTCCCAGCACGGGCACATGAAAGTGTCGGCAACATCAAACTAATCTAACGGTCATCTACGAATCGAATTCACGGGTCATATCGATATTCTTTTACTAAAAATCAACCTTGTTAGTGCCAACTATTACAGAGATGTGAAATTCTACAATAAACAGACAATAAAATATACCAGTCTCAGGCAACACTGTTGTAAAAGAGATGGACGCTTGCGTTTGTCGCAGATCAGATTGGAATGAATGTGACTGGTTGAACAGGTGTTCATGATGTGTGTTCTGTGTTATCTGCATTTCCATCAGTGTAAGAGACTCAGCAGCAGAAACAAACAGAACAACATTTATACATTTAACAAATCACCAGATTAATCCACGCATGTTCCCGTGACAATGCCACGCACTGTCTGCGCAGTGATTTTAGTACAGCACGACGCTCATTTAAAACATATTCCCCACATCATTCCCCGTTTAAAACACTTCAAACATGCTGTAAATAAAAGTGAAAACGTGGCACTTCCAGCTGATTTATAATCGAAATGATCAAACCTGCTGTTTGAGTTTGTATTCTCTCAGCTGCAGACTCGCTGCTGTTTAAAGGTTTGAGAGCAAAGATTTCATATAAAACACACTCAGTCTACGTACACATTTGACATGAGGTCAGTAGTTACAGTGTCTGTGTCCTGTTCTAAGATCATATATGTAAAATTGTTTTTAGCCAACAGGAGAAAGTTAAATATAGTTGTGTCTGTGACTTTATATTACTGATGGCCATCAGGGAAACACAAAGACTGGAGGCAGACGGGCTGTTTTCATCATCAACACATTTCCATGTGTTTCACAGTTTTACAGCAGGACCCTGCTGTACATGAAACAGCTGGCACTTCTTTAACTTACTGGCGATATGAGTGTTTACGTTTTTCATTACAAAAGAATTGTCTGACTTAGTTAACTAAAGTTAACTTGGAACACCGGGGCTGTGAGCTCAGTACACTCTGTACACGGTACGCTCCACTAACAGTCAGCTGGAACATTGCCGGAAACATCTGAGCACTTTTGCAAACATGTTCTATGTTGACAACCTGACCAGAGATGTGAAGATTACGCCACTACATTTTGAAATGCATTCTGGGATACCTGGCTGCCCCAAGTCCATACTACCACCAGTTCATAGCGATTGATTATCTAGGATCGACCTGTCTTGATTAACTTTGCACAGTAACCAATCAGATGTTAGACAAGCTGCAGTGGCAGCATTAACCCCGCCCCCGGGTTTGCTGGGTGAGGCTGACAGATAAAATTGATTCAAGAACACAGCCGCAGGGCCAGGAGTGCCAAAAGGAATTAAATAAAAAAAAGTCATTAAATAATTAATTACATTTGTCATTAATGAAATAATTAAATGTGTCATGAATCAAATACAATTTGAAATAAATAAATACATAATTTATTAAATGTTTTAAATGAAATGAATGGGCATTTAATGAATTATTTAAATATTTATTTCATTAATTCCAATTTTAATGAATTAATGAAAGATTTAATTAATTATTTAATGGTGTATTTAATCAATTCCTTTTGTCACTCCTGGCCCTCCATATTCTTTCAACCCCTTTGTGTGTAAAGGTTGTAATGTCTCTAGTGCTGTAACTTCACAAAACCATGGGGTTGGTGGTACTGCCCTTTAATAAACTGCAGTATTGCTCACATGTTCACATGCTAGGTATGTTTTTGGTAGTCATAACATAAGCAGGTATGAAATAGATATCCAGCTAGCTTTAAATCTGGCAAAATCCCATTTCCAAATCTGCCCACGGAGTTTGATTTAACTAGCTTATCTTTTCCCTTTAAGGTGGTATTCTTATCTTGCAATTGCTGCAAGTGAATTTCTTGCCTAACAGCCAAATTCCCTTTTGTCTCAGCAGGCTTTATTATAATATAACTTGCTTTCTTCTTCTTCTTTGACATTAATTTACCTACTAA
The DNA here is from genome assembly GCF_001858045.2 of Oreochromis niloticus. Lineage (NCBI taxonomy): Eukaryota > Metazoa > Chordata > Actinopteri > Cichliformes > Cichlidae > Oreochromis > Oreochromis niloticus. Next base: position 6,429,158 of record NC_031969.2, read on the forward strand.
TACAAACAAGTAGCCGCTAGCTTGTTACTGTAAACAAAAAAAAGTTATCTTGTAACTAATGTTGTTGCGAGATAAACACACAGGACCGAGCATAAATGGATACTTTGTGTACACTTTGTTTTATTTGATGTCAGTCAGCCCTGCATTGTGGCTTCACTGTGATTTTCACCCCTCATGTTACATTTTTTTAATGTTTTTGTAATGTAAAGATTTGTCCTCTTCTTTTAGCACAAGTCGCTTTCTGATGCCCATTTTGCAAGAAAGCTTTCCCTTCATACAGAAATCCTCAAGAACACTGGTAAGTTACAGGCAAGACCCTGACCTCCCCATACTATTAATAGGCTGTGGTCTATAACTTAAAATATGGAACGCCAGGACTGCCATAATGAATTAATTAAATACACCATTAAATAATTAATTAAATGTGGCAATAATTAATTAAAATGGGAAATAATTAATTAAATACATATTTTTGACACATTTAATTAATTATTGCCACATTTAAATAATTATTTAATGGTGTATTTAATTAATTCATTTTGGCACACTTGAGTCCTTCAGGTCTCACCATGAAATAATTTTATCTGTCAACCTCACCCATCAAACCCAGGGGGCGGGGTTAACACTGATCGAGTCAAAACCATTGCTTTGGCCTGGTGGCCATTGTTTTTAGCAGGCGTTTCTGCACACCAAAAAACGGAATGTGGAAACTAACAGAACTGAACTTTGAAAAACCCTGTTTGTGTGTCACCAAATACCATTTTAGTATTTTTTTTAGCCGAGAATGTGGTGGTTTAATCTTCAGATGTCTGGTCAGTTTGTCAAGATACAGCCTCTTTGCAAAAGTGCTTTGACGATTTTGGAGATGTCTGCCCAGCCCAGTCTCACAGCAAAGCGTGGGACAGACCCGCTCGCCTCCCAAGCAATCGAGCTGTTATTACCATCGACAAAGCGCAGGCCCCGGTACACAGCTGTAATAACCCCGGCAGTATACACTGACTTCATTCACTGAGGTTATATTTATCGGGTCTTTATTTCCTGATGTCCTTATGTGTCATACGTGTTTCAGTCGCCAATTCTGAATTATAACAAACATTAAAAACACGTTTAAGGAGAAGAGAGCAAATAAATAATCAGTGATCAATAATCAGTGTGACCACACGCGTAATCTTTATAAAAAGAGATACCACTGGTGTTTCTGTCATGTAGTAACTGTTAGGTTTAACTGTACAAAGCTTGTGAGACACAGACTTCACAATGTGTCTGTGAAGGTTCTCAGTCATCCAGGTCATCGTAGTCAAAGGAGTTTGCAAAGAAAAGCGTCTGGACTTCTTTAAGTTGCTTGAAGACGTTTCACCTCTCATCCGAGAAGCTTCTTCAGTTCTAAGGTCAAATGGCCGAGAGTCCCAGATTTAAACCCAGTGGGAGTATCCCCCCAAAGAGGGACAAAGGACCCCCTGGTGATCCTCTAATCACATGATCCTCTAATCACATGAGCCAAGGTGTGAAAGTATGAAACACATACAGACTTCATGATGTTGGGCTAATATTTTTATTGTGAATATTAATCATGAGGGTAAACGGCCCTGTACACCACGGAGCGAGGTCAGCATCTCCACGACATCTTCAGCTCTCTGAGTTAACCCAGTTTCCCAGCTGACTAATCTAACGGTCATCTACGAATATGTCACGGGTCATATCAATATGATTTTACAGAAAATCATCCTTATCACTGCCAACTATTCCAGAGATGTGGAAATCTACAGCATAAAGAACAGAAAAATATAGCAGTCTAGCAACACTGTAACAGAGATGAACGCATCAGTTTGTCACAGATCAAAGTGGAATGAAAGTGATTGGTTAAACAGGTGTTCGTGATCTGTGTTATCTGCGTTTTTATCAGCGTAAGAGACTCAGCAGCAGATTAGAATAACATTTATACATTTAATAAATCACCAAATTAATACTCGCAAGAAACGAGCAAACCTGTTCCGACAGTTTGAGTTTGTATTCCCTCAGCTGCAGACTCGCTGTTGTTTAAATGTTTGAGAGCGAAGATTAGATATAGATTATATAAAAAATCCAGCCGCTCTGCTGGATTGACGCATAAGCAGCTGTAATTTAAACAGCTGGCACAGCGGAAACCTACCGGCGACATGAGTGTTTATGTTTGTCATTGCAAAAGAACTGTCTGAATGGTTAACTGAATTTAACTTGGATAAATTATAGTTAAGGAGTATCACAGATAACGCCCACGGAGCTGTGTGACTGTTCAACTGTTCACCACTACACTGAAATAAGTAGGCTATTACTGAAATACACGTGCTATATCATAAACTATGATATAAATAGGGAGGTCCTACTAACATGTTTAGTTTTAAAGGACACCTTCCTGCCTTTAGTCTCATTCATGAATTAGTTTTCTTCTAACATCCAGAAGTCTGCACGTTTCATAGTTTCTAACAAGCCTTTGACAGTTAAACATAACATGACCGAAAAAGCAACAACTACAAAAAAAAAACCTCCACACAAATTATATGTTAACCTCATTTAGTTTTAGTTAGGTAAACTCTAAAAATTCTAACAGATACCTGGTGCTTAGAATACAGTTGATGATGATGTAATATTTCTGTCCAGGTTGCGGTCTTCATGATGAACATGCTGTTGCAAACTCTGCTCCTCTCGGTGGAAATGCGCCTTCTCTTTCCTCTTTGTATAAAAACATTTTTAAAGTCAGTTTAATCTCAAAATTGACTGTCAAATCCAAAACACACCAGAAAAGCGAATGGTTCAGTCTAACACAGTGAACCATTAAACTTCAGTAAAACTATGCGGTTATGAAACGTAACTTTGACCTCAGCCAAACCGATTTGCTCAGTTGTAAATAAAACAGCGAAGTAAACGTGACCCGACAGACAAAACCTGAGTGAATGAAGTCCAGTGTTTAACCACTGAGAGCTAAAACTCAGGTGAGGTTTCAAAGCTGTGTGCCGGTGATTGGACATCAGCCGCTGATAAAGCTGGTTCGCCTATAAAATGCTCTGTAGGGAAACAAGCTCCAGCAGCTCTACGCTCAGGAAAAAAACTATATTTACTTATCTTGTGCAGAAAAATGCGCCGACATTGCGTTATATCGAGCACCGGCTGCCCAGTTAAACTGTGACTATCACCAGGTAACGTGGGCGTGTTTCTTGAATTAGCAGCAGGTGTTAAACAGCTGACAGGTGAGGAGGACGCATGCAGGTAAACTGAGGGCCTGTTGAGCTGATCGCTGGTGTCCTGAGAAACATGTCAGCTCGTTCTTTATGTTACAGGAGCACAGAGACAAAAGATCAGGCGGAAAGAGACGATCGTTTGGTGCAAACGAGAGTCTGTGAATGCAACATGTGAAACACAGAGAGTAGAATATGTAAACAAACCGGTTAACGTACTCCCCCCCCCCCCAAAAAAAAAACCCCAACTAACAAACAAACAAAAAAACAGTTAAGCTGGAACACCGGGGCTGTGAGCTCGGTACACTCTGTCAGCTGACTGTTAGCAGAGCGAGTGACATCTCTGAAAACATCTGAGCACTTTTGCAAACATGTTCTATGTTGACAACCTGACCAGACATGTGAAGATTACGCCACGACATTCGCAGCTAAAACACTATTAAAAGTGTAGTTGGTGACAGAAAAACGGGGTATTTTAAAACTTTACACCACCACCATTGCTGCCTGTGATTTGAAATACATTCTGGGATACCAAGTCCATACAAGCAATCAATTATCTAGGATCGACCTGTCTTGACTTACTTTGCACGGCAACCAATCAAATGTTAGAGAAGCTGCAATGGCAGCGTTAACCCCGCCCACTTAGTTTGATGGGTGAGGCTGACAGATAAAATGATTTCAAGCCGAGACATGAAATCATGTCTCGGCTGTGCCAAAGTGCCAAAATTAATAAAATAAATAAATCATTAAATAATTAATTAAAACTGTCAATAATTATTTAAATGTGTTATTAATTAATTAAATATGTCAATAATTAAATGTGTCAATAATTAATTAAACGTGTCAATAATTAATTAATTAAATGTGTCGTAAATATTTATTTAATTATTTCCGATTTTAATTAATTATTGACACATTTAATTAATTATTTAATGGTGCATTTAATGAATTCATTATGGCAGTCCTGGCGTTCCATACTTAAAGAGTCCGCTCTTTCTTCTTTGTAGATCATTGTTAAAACTTCTTCCTTTCAGGAAGTGCTATTTCCCTTTTCATTTCACCTAATTAAATGTCCTTACATAATTTAATCTTTTTTGTTTCATTATTATTTTGTTTTCAAACTCTTGCTAAGACTAGAGATCCCAGTCTGTTATGAACTACTTAATATACAACTTTAGAGGCTATTAGTAACAGCTCTTTCAGCTTAATGTGTTTTTATTGATCCTTTGAGCCGTCATTTTGTACCTCTGAATATTTGTGTGTTCAAATGTGTGTTTGTTTGTTTAATATAAGTCCTATTGAAGGCTTTAAATGTAACTTTTTACACAATCTGCTTCTTGTTGTCTATTGTAGATTAGACATTGAGATTAAAAAGACTGTACAAAATGGGACATCATCAGTTTTATCAAAAAAGCTTTTGATTCTTTTTCAAAGTGTACGTCTCTGTTAACTGATGGATGCTTTACAGGAGTGTTACGTCCATAACCTCCTGAGGATAACAGTGTACATCCCCTCCATTCGGCGAGACATACTTGAGCTGATCATTGGAAAACTGCTGAAACTGGATGTGAGTGGTACACCTCCAAATTCTGCTATTTGTAGTTTAATTTGAACTTAACAGTAGTAACTCAACATGAGTTGTGTGGTAGGTGCTCAGGTAGGTTTATTAAGTTTTGGATAGTGATACAGTTTGTCTAATTTTGTCTCTGGTCATTGCTATAGTGCAGAGCTTTAATTCAAGAGGTTTAACAAAAGAAGCTGCGTCCATATGGAAAGTGATTCAGTCATCGCGCATCATTTTGAGGCTCCAGTTTTGTAGATAATCCTTTAATGGCTGTATCTCAGTCAGCACTGTCCTACACTCTTATTGGTAGTTGCTTCAATGCGTGGAAGTTCAGTGAAGTTTCTGGTCCTGCCCTCTTCACATCTCCAGCTCAAAGATAAGAGACAGCAGTCGTATCCCACTGATTTGGTGCCTGTCCGTTGGGTTTCACCACAGTGGAGTCTGGACTGTTTTCTTTGCTTATGTGCCAAAATAACCATTTCATGTCTTTTTCGAGTCGCGGGTGCTGTTTGGCAGTGTGACTGAGACCTGCGGTTTATGTCCATAGAAATCACCAGCATGAGCATGCTCTTAGTAACAAGACATCCTTGGTCACAAGTCAATAATTGTATTATTAACATCAGATCTACCGCCGAGTCTTGTTTAACTTGTTAGCCCGTGGAATGTGGAGGCAGCTGACAGGTACCTGCAGGCCAAGTCTCCAGGAATAGCTGAAGCAAAAATTTGGGTATGGGAGTAATTCACTGAGACGTTGGAGCAATAAGTTTGGTCTTCCTTGAGACATTTCTATCACATAACTCAGACGGGGGGAACCACTTCCTGCTCACCGCATCACTGGTTCCCTTTTGAATTCAGAGTCCATTTCAAGATTGCGGTTCTGACTTTTAGAGCTCTTCATGGAGAAGCATCAGCTTACATCAGTGAACTTTCATAGCTATGTATCTCCAGCAGGTTCCTGAAGTCTTGTGATCAGGGCCTACTTATTGTACCTAAACTAAAAGAGACAGAGCTTTTGCAACAGTAGCCCCCAGACTCTGAAACTCTCTCTCCCTGAATTTGATATCTGTGTACTCGGTGATTCCACCAAGTCACAAGTGGACTTGTTTAATGTGGAATCACCAATTCCACATTAAACAAGTCAGTTCTTTCCTGACTTGATTAATGGGGCAACAGTACCTCTGGATCAACACTTGCCAGGATACTGGAGAGGAAAGTCTATCAGTTAGCCGAATCTTGGATCCAGGACGAACAAAGCGGTTATGCAACACATGGGAATTTAGAGAGACAAAATTACAAAAAAGTATCGTCTTTCAAAAACTTATGGACCTAGTTGTATAGTCTCTTAGAGGCCTGTCAATGCCAAAATATGTAGAAACGTATGCATGCAAATAAATTAGAGTCATATCTGACTTATTTGTTGCAGAAAGACATGTTCAGACATAAAATTGATCAATTCATTTTTTTCTGAAGAAGTAGCATCAGTTCACACATCACCTGATGCTTTCTTCTGGAAACTGGTGAGATATGTCAAAGGTGTGCGTGTGTGCGGTACATTTTAGGTGAATGCATCCCGCACACATATTGAGGAGGCTGAAGAAAACCGAGTGCAGACCCAGAAGGCAGAGGAGCAGTCTGAGGAGTGTCTTTTTGACATGGTAAGAGCCAACAGGGTTTGATGATAGTAACGTTTTTCCACAGATAAAATAAAAATGACTTATTCAAAATTCAATTCAATTCAATTCAATTTTATTTATATAGCGCCAAATCACAACAAAAGTCGCCTCAAGGCGCTTTATATTGTACAGTAGATAGCACAATAATAAATACGGAGAAAAACCCAACAATCATATGACCCCCTATGAGCAAGTACTTTGGCGACAGTGGGAAGGAAAAACTCCCTTTTAACAGGAAGAAACCTCCGGCAGAACCAGGCTCAGGGAGGGGCGGCCATCTGCTGCGACCGGTTGGGGTGAAAGAAGGAAAACAGGATAAAGACATGCTGTGGAAGAGAGACAGAGATTAATAACAGATATGATTCGATGCAGAGAGGTCTATTAGCACATAGTGAGTGAGAAAGGTGACTGGAAGGGAAAAACTCAATGCATCATGGGAATCCCCGGCAGCCTACGTCTATTGCAGCATAACTAAGGGAGGATTCAGGGTCACCTGGTCCAGCCCTAACTATATGCTTTAGCAAAAAGGAAAGTTTTAAGCCTAATCTTGAAAGTAGAGATAGTGTCTGTCTCCCGAATCCAAACTGGAAGCTGGTTCCACAGAAGAGGGGCCTGAAAACTGAAGGCTCTGCCTCCCATTCTACTTTTAAATACTCTAGGAACAACAAGTAGGCCTGCAGTGCGAGAGCGAAGTGCTCTAATAGGGTGATATGGTACTACAAGGTCATTAAGATAAGATGGGGCCTGATTATTTAAGACCTTGTATGTGAGGAGCAGGATTTTGAATTCAATTCTGGATTTAACAGGAAGCCAATGAAGGGAAGCCAAAACAGGAGAAATATGCTCTCTCTTTCTAGTCCCTGTCAGGACTCTTGCTGCAGCATTTTGGATTAGCTGAAGGCTTTTCAGCGAGTTTTTAGGACATCCTGATAATAAAGAATTACAGTAGTCCAGCCTGGAAGTAATAAATGCATGAACTAGTTTTTCAGCATCACTCTGAGACAGGATATTTCTAATTTTAGAGATGTTGCGCAAATGGAAGAAAGCAGTCTTACATATTTGTTTAATATGTGCGTTGAAGGACATGTCCTGGTCAAAAATGACTCCAAGGTTCCTCACAGCATTACTGGAGGCCAAGGTAATGCCATCCAGAGTAAGAATCTGCTTAGATACCATATTTCTAAGATTTTCAGGGCCGAGTACAATAACCTCAGTTTTATCTGAATTAAGAAGCAGAAAGTTAGCGGCCATCCAGGTCTTTATGTCTTTAAGACATTCCTGCAGTTTAACTAATTGGTCTGTGATACCTGGCTTCATGGATAGATAGAGCTGCGTGTCATCTGCATAGCAGTGAAAATTTATGCTATGTCTTCTAATGATGCTGCCTAAGGGAAGCATGTATAATGTAAATAGAATTGGTCGTAGCACTGAACCCTGTGGAACTCCATAATTGACCTTAGTGTGTGAAGAGGACTCTCCATTTACATGTACAAATTGGAGTCTATTAGATAGATATGATACAAACCACTGCAGTGCAGTACCTGTAATACCTACAGCATGTTCTAATCGCTCTAATAGGATATTATGGTCAACAGTATCAAACGCAGCACTGAGGTCTAGCAGGACAAGCACAGAGATGAGTCCACTGTCAGAGGCCATAAGAAGATCATTTGTAACCTTCACTAAAGCTGTTTCTGTGCTGTGCTGAGCTCTGAAACCTGACTGAAACTCTTCAAATAAGCCATTCCTCTGCAGATGATCTGTTAGCTGTTTGACAACTACTCTTTCAAGGATGTTTGATATGAAAGGAAGGTTGGAGATTGGCCTATAATTAGCTAAGACAGCTGGGTCTAGAGATGGCTTTTTAAGTAAAGGTTTAACTACAGCCACCTTGAAGGCCTGTGGTACATAGCCGATTATTAGAGATAGGTTGATCATATTTAAGATTGAAGCATTAATTAATGGCAGGACTTCTTTGAGCAGTTTTGTAGGAATGGGGTCTAAAAGACACGTTGATGGTTTGGAGGAATTAATTATTGAAGTTAACTCAGAAAGATCAATTGGAGAAAAAGAGTCTAACTTAACATTGATGGTACTAAAAGTAGCTGTAGATAATATTACATCTGTGGGATGATTATTGGTAATTTTTTCTCTAATGATAAAAATTTTATTTGTGAAGAAGTTCATGAAGTCATTACTAGTTAACGTTAAAGGGATTGTTGGCTCAGTAGAGCTCTGACTGTTTGTCAGCCTGGCTACAGTGCTGAAGAGAAACCTGGGGTTGTTCTTATTTTCTTCAATCAGTGACGAATAGTAAGATGTTCTGACTTTGCGGAGGGCTTTCTTATAAAGCAGCAAACTATTTCTCCAGGCTAAATGATGATCCTCTAAATTTGTGACACGCCATTTCCTCTCCAGCTTACGAGTTATCTGCTTTAGGCTACGTGTTTGAGAATTATACCACGGAGTCAGGGACTTTGGATTTGAGGCCTTAGTTTTCACAGGAGCTACAGTATCCAGAGTCGTACGTAGTGAGGAGGTAAAATTATTAACAAGATAATCGACCTCTGTTGGAGTAGCGTTCAGATAGCTGCTCTGCTCTATGTTGGTACAGGGCATTGAAGATGATAACAGTGGGTGGATTATATTCTTAAACTTAGTTACAGCACTTTCGGAAAGACATCTACTTTGATAAAGTCTACTCTCCACTGCTGTGTAATCAATTATTGTAAATGTAAATGTTATCAGGAAATGATCAGACAGCAGAGGGTTTTCAGGAAACACTGTTAAATATTCAGTTTCTATGCCATATGTTAAAACAAGATCTAGAGTGTGATTAAAGTGGTGGGTGGGTTCTTTTACATTTTGAGAGAAGCCAATTGAGTCTAATAACAGATTAAATGCGATGTTGAGGCTGTCATAAAAAGCAAATGAATAATTGTTATTACAGTGCATAAATTAAAAAACTTAAGAAGGCAACGTTTTCGGCCAGCATGTATGAGAACTCAAATGAAACTGTAGTTGGGTTAGGTTATTGGAAATTTTTGGCACATGTGAAATCTAATTTGCAGGAGGAGGTGACATATTGTTGTGCTGTTAAGTCAGCAACAGTTTTTTAAAAACAAGTTTTCAGGCTTTAAGGGAAAAAAAACATGCCAATATAGAAAATGTCAATAAATATACTTTCTGCCCAAAACATAACGACACTGCACAAAATGTCAGGCTGCTGTTCTTTTAAAAGGTTGAGTCTGGGTGTACTAGTGGTACAAGTGTCAGGCTGTAGTGGGTGAGTGGGTGTAGGTAGGGTTAGGTCAGTGCTTGTCGAAAAAATACCTGAACCGCAGTGGTTAGTGTGAAGGTGATCTTGTTTAAAAAGTTCAGGGCAGTTGAGGAAAGATGACAAAAGGAAGGTCTCTGTTCCTGCAGTAACTCATAAAGCCAAATATGCAGATGATGGAGATGGCTAAACTTCACAGCAGTGGACCGGAGATGATACACTGCTCTTTCCAGTGGCCCACTGGTTGTCCACAAGGTGCACAAAGTCTTGTTTAAAGTTCACTGGCTGACAGAAGTCATTAGTAGCAGTATGGACAACGATTGCAATGGCCTTGTGATGGGTTTTCAACAGCTGCAGAGCAGTTGGAGCAGTATCTTTCACACAGACACCAGGAGAGCACAAGGTACGGCCACACGTCAGACCATAGAAGTACCAATATGAACCACCATGAGTTAATGCAGTCTTAGGGTGGGAGCCGATGAGGTTCAGCCAGGTGGCAGCAGTAAGGCTGAGTGAGTGGTGTCTGTGAGGCAGAAACCAAGATGGTGTCAAAACCTTCATACTGCTCTGGAGCAGATGATTGTTCCACACCTTGGCTGGTCCTTCAGGTGACCCCGAACTGGAGAGCATGGTATGATCTACATTTTCCATTTAATAACATTTCTTGATCAAACATTCCTGGTGTTTCATGAGCACAGAGAGGTGTGTCACAATTCCTTTGGCCATATACTATCCTCCTTTATACGTTAAAGACCCAGTAATTCATTCAGTCTTTAAGTCTGTGGTTGAACCCAACACCTCGCCACTAAAACTTCTAAAACTGCATGTGTAAGGGACCACATGAAATCATCTGAACATGAGACCTTTGACTATAACTGAAACATCTAAGTGGACAGCCTGAATAAAAATAAACTAATTCTAGATATAAAATCTAAATAAGGAAACATGGACAGCGTCCTGGACCCAAATTTGAATTTGTTCTCTTTATTCTCTCTTTTAATCCTGATAACCTCTGCGTGTATCTGTGTTTCTGTTAGGATGAAGACGTGTCAGCAGATGAGCCCACCAGGACGACTGTGATGGCCCATCCAGTGGCAGAAAGACTAGACACTCTCATGGCCGTGCTTATGGCTTACATCAAGGATATCTGCTATGTCGACGGTAGATGTAGAAAACAGCTTTTTATAGGTGTAAATCCATAAATATTTGGACAGTGACTATACTTTTGTAGTTTTGTCTTTATATACTTCTAAAGTGCATTTAAATCAAGCAACGTTTGAAAAAGTTTTTTTTTTTTTTTAAATAAAAATGGCTCCTAATGCATTCATGCACTACTTTAAGTCACTGAATTGAAGCTCAAAGCCTGATTCAGTCACATCTTTATTGATTGATTTTAGTCCAAATACTAACCATTGTTTAACCCCGACTTCTTAAGATGAGACCATCTTTTCCAGGCCTGACTGATACTGAATCCTTCAGTTTCTAAACTTTTGTAATGTAGGAAGATGGAGAAAGTTACCCTGTATGTTAATATTTTTATGTATTGTATTGTCTTGTGTTTCAGGGTCTTTTCATGTGGAAAGGACAAAGGAGCTGTACAGAGATTTGTTGACTGTATTTGACAAGCTCATTCTGCCAACACATGCTTCTTGTCATGTGCAGTACACTCTCTTTTACCTCTGCAGCTTCAAGCCGGTCAGTACTCCCCACATATACTGGGACCAGTTAACTTTGGTTTTTGCATTTTACTGGCAGTCTGGGTTTCAGCGACGAGACGTACAGGCACAGGAAAGTTTCCAAACTCTTACATCTTAGATAAAGATAAAATAGGGCCTGATAATTTGAGAAGGATTTTAAATTCAATTCTGGAGAAGAGAAGCCATATAGGAGAAAAATAATAATAATAATATTAATTGTGTCAGTCCCCCTACTGTAGCATTCTGGATCAACTCAAGGCTTTTAAAGGAACATTTGGAGCAGCCTGGTAATTAGAAATTGTAATATTCCAGCCTATAAGTAGGATAGATTTATCTGATAAACTCCACTTTCTGCATCTGTACAGGCCACCTGCTGTACCTCACGAACGGCACAGTATGACAAAGTACACTTCTTTATATTTGTAACCTGGCCACTGCATTTACAGCTGAGTTACAATCAAGAGAGATATATTGATTGTGAGGTGTGGGTGCCTGTGGAACCAGCTTCCAGTTTGGATTCAGGAGACAGACACTATCTCTACTTTCAAGATTAGGCTTCAAACTTTCCTTTTTGCTAAAGCATATAGTTAGGGCTGGACCAGGTGACCCTGAATCCTCCCTTAGTTATGCTGCAATAGGCGTAGGCTGCTGGCGGACTCCCATGATGCACTGGGTGTTTCTTTTTCACCTTTCTCACTGGGTGGGTTTAAAAAATAGATTTTCCGTTTCAAATCGATTTTAGCTTGAATAAAGCGACATCGATTCATTAAATCCTAAATCAATTTTTAAATATAAAATGTATTTTGCCAGAATCTCAGGTTTAAGCTCAGAAAACTATTTCACCACCACCAAACAGCTAAAACAGTAAATGAGTGCAGGAACACGGATTCTGCTCAAAGATGTAAACACAGAGCGTGGATCGATCACCCGACAGCACGTATGCAGACATGTCGGCTGTTGAAAGCCTCACAGATTCTGATGCTGCAGGTTTCATCACTCTGACCAAAATTCACTGAACCAGCAGCAAAAGAAGATCAAACTTCATGTTTGATAAACATCGTCATGAATTCACTCTGACTTTGGCTGTTTAGCTTCCACCACAATAAAATCTCCCTTCCTGCACAGCTCTGTCTCTCTGTGTACTTCAAGAACAGTTTCCCATCTCAAATCTCTGTTTTCTGCATTATTTGCTTTCTTATGACGCACCAGTCTACCGCTGTGTACAGCGCTGTCGGCCGCGGCTTTTCCTTTTCTTCAAAAATGACTTTGGTAAATGGTAAATGGCCTGTATTTATACAGCGCTTTTCTGGTCCCTAAGGACCCCAAAGCGCTTTACATATCCAGTCATTCACCCATTCACGCACACATTCACACACTGGTGATGGCAAGCTACGTTGTAGCCACAGCCAGCCTGGGGCGCACTGACAGAGGCGAGGCGACTTTGGACAAAACTCTCAGCTGTGTCTGTAATCAAACCTCTGTAACTTTGCTCTGCTTCACTTCAGCAGCATCAGGTCATGTTCAGATGCTGATTCATGGTTTTCTTCAGTTTTTGTTCTACTGCAGAATATTTTTAAGGTTATCTGCTGTAAAAAAAGATCTGCTTCATGTTTCTCTGTTTTATCCTCAGTTACTTTGACACAAAGGCATCTGCTGTGATGAGGTCTCCCAAGTGTCAACTTTGTTTTTATACATAGATATAAAAATATGGATCTGATATGGATAATGATCAGAATTATAATATTTCTGTCTGAGTCCAAATTGAGTCGAATTGAATCAATTATAGAAATGAGTGACGATACGCAGCCCTAATGGAGAGTGAAGAAGAAACACTCAGTACATCATAGGAAGGCCCCAGCAGCCTAAGCCTATCGCAGCAGGGATGGTCACCTGATCCAACCCTGACCCTAAGCTTTATCAAAAATCCAAGTGTGTCAGGAAAACGCCCCACAACATGACACCACCGTTAGCCTGACTGATATAAGGCAGGATGGATCCATCAGACCTGACTACAATTTGCTTCTATCATCCAGTCTTGGTGAGACTGTGGATCTGACAAGAGTGCCACCCAGTGTGGTCTCCTGCTGCTGTTGTAGAGCTCTTCCATAGATTCAGGCTTTCGGAGTGCCCTGTCTCTTATAATATCTCAGCTGCCGCTGACTTTGCTACATATATTATATTTACTCATGTTCAAGGTTAGACTGGCTTTTTCTAAATCATCCTTGTCCTCAACATTTAGAATACACGTTTTATAATGCATGTATTTATTTAGCTGGTTTATTGGTACTGACGTTTATTATTCATTACTTTGAGACTAAGAGCTTCTGGAATTGTGTATATTATGTGTTTCCTGTGATATATGTCACAGGCCCTGGCAGAGGCCTTCTTGGATCACCTGTGGAAGATCCTGCAGAACCCGTCTCTGCCTGCTGTCCTTCGCCAGGCTGCTGCTGGATACCTGGGAAGTTTCCTGGCCCGAGCCAAGTTCATCCCATTGAGGTGAGTTTATTCGACACCTGCTTAAGACAGCACAAATGCAGCTGGTGCAGAGGAAGAAATGTAAATGGTTTTTAACCTCTTTTTAACCTCTTCTTCTCATTCTCTGTCAGCACTGTGTGGGCCTGTCTGGATTTGCTGATCTCCTGGATCCATCAGTACATCGACAGCCAGGACAGCTGTGGGAAACAGGTGTGCTGTGATGTCAGCCTGCACGGGCCCTTCTACACTTCCTGCCAGGCTGTCTTCTACACAATCATCTTCAGACACAGAGCGATGCTAGAGGCCAACATGAAGAAAGGTAGAACAGAAAACTTTGAGCTAATATCAGTTTATTTGTTTTAATTTCAGGTAAAAAAAAAAAATACAAAATAGCATGGGAGCAAAAATTACATCAGGCTGCTTGGTTTAATTTACTAAAATCAGTTAGGTGTAAGCACAGGTTTCAGGAAGGGGCCTGAATCGTTGCCTGATTTAAATGTCTCTAGTGTCACATTAAAGATTGTTTTATCATGTATTTTAATGGCTTTCAGCAAGGCAATTATTTTAGATCATTCTGTAGAAATCCCTTCATTTCTGGGATGGGTGCTTTCCTGCGTGCCACAACAGTGATCCTTCAGCTTGGATTTTAATTTTCATCAAGTAGATGGGTGTCAGATCTGTTGAGGCCACCAGATGGGGAACAAAGATTGTTTTCAAAGCACTGTGCTGACGCACCATGACACAATGGCACACAGCATGGTTTAGGACATTTCCTGTGACTTTTCTCCCTCAGATGCCTCAGGATGGTTCTTAGAACTTGGTGTTGACTAACTTTAAGCCTCTTAACTTGAAAACTGCTTGGTCATCACCAGAAATGATCCTTCATACAAAATTCCAGACAGTTTGAGATATCCATGGTAAAAAATAGTGCACAGTGTAAGTTGTCAGAATGGGGTTTTAGGGAAAATGGCAGCCATGCTGGAATTTATTTAGACTGACTAGAAAACATGTGCTTGATCAACTGTTTTTAAATCAGGTATGGTTTTTGTTTTTGATGCTCTCCGGACCTTTTGGTCACACCTTATCGAGTGTGTTCTGACTCCTCCTCACTTTTTGACTGGGTGTGTGTACATCAGGTCTGGAGTACCTGCAGAGTCTGAACCTGGAGCGGGTGGTGATGTGTCAGCTGAATCCTCTCAGAGTCTGCCTACCTTCAATCACCAACATGTTTGCTGCCATCACAAGGTGCACATGCCCCCAATTAGCATCGACCTTCCTGTAATCCTGAACGCTCTAGATTATTTTCCAGGAACCTTTCAAGAACTAAATGATTATTACACATGCTAATATTTAGGGTACCTCTGGTCGACTTCAAGTAAAAGTTCTACATTTGTTTTGCTAATTGATGTAAAAACGCTAAAGTGTACAGCATTATTAGTAGATCACAGTGCATGCACTAGTGTGTACACCAGAAGAAAGTGTTTACATCAGTCATAAAATGCTGGTATTTTTCCTCCTGGTCATTCCTACCAACAGTTGCGTTTTTGTTGCAGGAAGTACCAAGTGGTGTTCTGCTACACCATAATAGAGAGGAACAACCGGTGTGTGCTGCCAGTGGTCCGCAGCTCTGCCGGAGGAGACTGTGTGACCACCAACACCAACCCACTCGACAGTTTTTTCCCCTTCGACCCCTACCTGCTCAAGAGGTACACTCATCGTTTGATTTATTTCCATTTATTTTTGGTTTAGACACTCAGCAGCTAGGGTTAAGCGACACTCTTCATACTCCGATTGCTCCCTTTGTTTCCCATCACCAATACTGATACCAAAGTCTCTGGAGTGGAGGGGTCGAGTTAATGTGCACCCATGAAGATGGTGCTATCCGCCCTTCATTATGCCACTGGTGCTGGTGAACACCCTTGGGGGAGTTTATCTCCCACTTCCACCATGATGAGAAAAGAAAATTAGTACGAGAGTAAAAAAACAGCTAAAATCATATTAGGTAACATTTGCTTGAAAGTACAAAACGTACACTTTTTGTAACTTGAATAAATCAGCCACTTGAAGCATGTGACTTCAGCTCCAGCAGAAGCTGGAGACATGGGGAAAATGTAATGTTTCTCACATTAAAAGAAACGAGCAGGAAGATCTGCTATGTTTCCATCATTTTGCATACATTCATTGTCATTGTTTAAGTGCATCTTTTACTTCTATTATTATGTGTGCCTATGCCAAGAGGCACACATATTACTATTCGTCGGATTTATTATTATGTGTGCCTATGCCAAGAGGCACACATATTACTATTCGTCGGATTTATTATTCTTATTATTATTATTATTATTATTCTCCATCTTCCGCCTAAATTTCGGCACGTATCACGCCCCGCAGTTTTGAGAAAAGCTTCATATATGTTACCTCATTTTGTGCGGCTGGATCTGGAATGGTGTGCTATGACTTTTGGTGTTTATGACTATTATAGTTTTTAAAATATTAATATTTTAGTGAAAATTTTCCCGCGCTCCTCTGCCAAACAGTTTTGACAATAGGGGTACATATGTTACATCATTTTGTGCGGCTGGAGCTGGGCTAGTATGGTGTGACTTTTGGTGTTCATAACTTTTATAGTTTTTGAAATATTTAGATTTTAGTGCAAATTTAGGCCAATTTCTAGGCTCCTGAGAAAGATTCTGCTTTTGGCACCATAGAAACAGACTTCATTTGTGGTGGGTTGGCTCTCTCTAGTGGTATACCGGGAGTAGTACGGCCTAAAGGGTGCCATGCTTGGTGAAAACTACATATCCCACAATTCATAGCATGCCTCTACCGAGTCAAACAATGGCGGACACCACTTCGTTTTATATGTCTTTTATTCGTGTTTCTAGGTCACAAAATACACTTTTAAGATATTTTCAGGCGAGAATGTAGGTGTGTAAACTTCAAATATCTGCTCGTTTTATCAAGACATCCCATATTAGCGACAATTCTTTTAAGTGTTGCTGATAGCCGGCTAGCTAGCTAGCGCCGCTAGCTTAGCTAGCTAGCGCCCCTTCGTGAAAAACCACCCAGGCTTGGCTGATAGTGAGGTGGCTAAAATTTGTTTAATCGCCCGATCGCTCGGCAAGGGTCTGTGTCTTAGCTGGACTTATTTTCGTTTATATGGGCCGATGATGCTGGTCGATGTGGAAAAAATAACTGAGTTGTTTGGTGGTGGAGCTACAACAGAGGGCAGCTATCCACCGGTGTGTGACAGAAAGGACATGCCGCGAACGAGACATACAAGGCGGTGAGGCTACCGCCGATCGTCCGGTGTTTGCTAACGCGGAGGTCAATCATGGATCAGGGAAAGCGAAGGCAGGAGCGTGAGGTGAACTGAATTTCAGGTAAGAAGTTATGACCTGCACTCTATTTGGGTCAGATATAAACCGAGTTTAGGTGTAGTTTATTTAGCAACAGTTCTCTTACGTGTTGCTGATAGCCGGCTGGCTAGCTAGCTAGCGCCGCTAGCTTAGCTAGCTAGCGCGGCTAGCGACCCTTCGTGAAAAACCACCCAGGCTTGGCTGATAGTGAGGTGGCTAAAATTTGTTTAATCGCCCGATCGCTCAGCAAGGGTCTGTGTCTTAGCTGGACTTATTTTTCGTTTATATGGGCCGATGATGCTGGTCGATGTGGAAAAAATAACTGAGTTGTTTGGTGGTGGAGCTACAACAGAGGGCAGCTATCCACCGGTGTGTGACAGAAAGGACATGCCGCCAACGAGACATACGAGGCCGGGCAGGCGATTGCTAACGCGGTGGTCAATCATGGATCAGGGAAAGCGAAGGCAGGAGCGTGAGGTGAACTGAATTTCAGGTAAGAAGTTATGACCGAGTTTAGGTGTAGTTTATTTTCGTTGTGCTGACTTTTTCAATCACTTACAATAACTCGTACTGCGTTCTAGCTAGCACGACAGAGTTTCTATACAGCTGTGTGCGCATGGTGAACTTTATGACAGCCTCCCCTGTCATTCTCTCGCCTGTTGAAACTTCAGTCATGAAACTGATCAATGATCGGCGTTTCTCTCTTGTTTGTTTATCGCGCAAAACAACAGCAGCACGTTTAAGCTTGATCAGCTGTTGTTAGAATTCATTTGCTTTTAATTTCTGGTATCAGCTGATGTTTGCTGGAGCTACAGCTGTAAAAACGGCAGATGTCCTTACTGAATCATCAGAGCTGAACTGGTGATGGAGAAACAGGTTTACCCTTTAGGTGACATGAATAAGTTGAAGGGAAGTTATGAACTATTTTTGAGAGACAAATACAGGGAGTGCAGAATTATTAGGCAAGTTGTATTTTTGAGGAATAATTTTATTATTGAACAACAACCATGTTCTCAATGAACCCAAAAAACTCATTAATACCAAAGCTGAATGTTTTTGGAAGTAGTTTTTAGTTTTAGCTATTTTAGGGGGATATCTGTGTGTGCAGGTGACTATTACTGTGCATAATTATTAGGCAACTTAACAAAAAACAAATATATACCCATTTCAATTATTTATTTTTACCAGTGAAACCAATATAACATCTCCACATTCACAAATATACATTTCTGACATTCAAAAACAAAACCAAAACAAATCAGCGACCAATATAGCCACCTTTCTTTGCAAGGACACTCAAAAGCCTGCCATCCATGGATTCTGTCAGTGTTTTGATCTGTTCACCATCAACATTGCGTGCAGCAGCAACCACAGCCTCCCAGACACTGTTCAGAGAGGTGTATTGTTTTCCCTCCTTGTAAATCTCACATTTGATGATGGCCCACAGGTTCTCAATGGGGTTCAGATCAGGTGAACAAGGAGGCCATGTCATTAGTTTTTCTTCTTTTATACCCTTTCTTGCCAGCCACGCTGTGGAGTACTTGGACGCGTGTGATGGAGCATTGTCCTGCATGAAAATCATGTTTTCTTGAAGGATGCAGACTTCTTCCTGTACCACTGCTTGAAGAAGGTGTCTTCCAGAAACTGGCAGTAGGACTGGGAGTTGAGCTTGACTCCATCCTCAACCCGAAAAGGCCCCACAAGCTCATCTTTGATGATACCAGCCCAAACCAGTACTCCACCTCCACCTTGCTGGCGTCTGAGTCGGACTGGAGCTCTCTGCCCTTTACCAATCCAGCCACGGGCCCATCCATCTGGCCCATCAAGACTCACTCTCATTTCATCAGTCCATAAAACCTTAGAAAAATCAGTCTTGAGATATTTCTTGGCCCAGTCTTGACGTTTCAGCTTGTGTGTCTTGTTCAGTGGTGGTCGTCTTTCAGCCTTTCTTACCTTGGCCATGTCTCTGAGTATTGCACACCTTGTGCTTTTGGGCACTCCAGTGATGTTGCAGCTCTGAAATATGGCCAAACTGGTGGCAAGTGGCATCTTGGCAGCTGCACGCTTGACTTTTCTCAGTTCATGGGCAGTTATTTTGCCCCTTGGTTTTTCCACACGCTTCTTGCGACCCTGTTGACTATTTTGAATGAAACGCTTGATTGTTCGATGATCACGCTTCAGAAGCTTTGCAATTTTAAGACTGCTGCATGCCTCTGCAAGATATCTCACTATTTTTGACTTTTCTGAGCCTGTCAAGTCCTTCTTTTGACCCATTTTGCCAAAGGAAAGGAAGTTGCCTAATAATTATGCACACCTGATATAGGGTGTTGATGTCATTAGACCACACCCCTTCTCATTACAGAGATGCACATCACCTAATATGCTTAATTGGTAGTAGGCTTTCGAGCCTATACAGCTTGGAGTAAGACAACATGCATGAAGAGGATGATGTGGACAAAATACTCATTTGCCTAATAATTCTGCACTCCCTGTAAACACCAAGCTCCTTTTTTTGTGTAGCTGACAGCTGGTAACTGTGCAGGGGCGGATCTAGCAAAGCTTTTGCCAGGGGGCCAGGTAGGGCATTAACAGAGAAAGGTGGACATAAAGATATACTTTTCTTTCTTACTCTCATATAAAATATTTAGCTTTTATTAAATACTTATCTGAATCTTACAACCAAAGTTTGTATAATAATACACAAGATTGGCTGTAGACCATTGTTCATAATTCAGAACACTGTGTAGAAATAACAAAAAACAAAAAGTGAATGCATGTGTGAAAAGTGGTCTATAATGTAATGCTTCAAAGCGTGTTCATGCAAACATTGTCGGGTCTGCCGTAGTACAATGGGACTTCTGCTCATGAACCTGTGTGCACAGCGTCTGCAAATCGGCGCTGTACGAAGTAACTTCATCTTTACACAAAACTGTAAGCTGTCATCTGTGAAGCGTGAGCGGTGTTTGTTTTTACCATAGTTCATGGTGGAGAATGGCTGCTCTTCTGAGTTTTGCTGTCTGTAGCCGTATGAATGGCAACTACAGTGATTAGCAGCGGCATAGGCACACATAAAATTTCTTCTGAAATTTTCGCTTTCTAGTTCTTATTATTATTATTCTCCATCTTCCGCCTAAATTTCGGCACGTATCACGCCCCGCAGTTTTGAGACAAGCTTCATATATGTTACCTCATTTTGTGCGGCCGGATCTGGAATGGTGTGCTATGACTTTTGGTGTTTATGAATTTTATAGTTTTTTAAATATTAATATTTAGTGAAAATTTTCCCGCGCTCCTCTGCCAAACAGTTTTGACATTAGGGTTACATATGTTAGATCATTTTGTGCGGCTGGAGCTGGACTATTATGTTATGACTTTTGGTGTTTATAACTTTTATAGTTTTTTAAATATTAATATTTTAGTGCAAATTTAGGCCAATTCATCTTTTGGCGCCAAATAAACAGACTTCATTTGTGCTGTCTTGGCTCTCTCTAGTGGTATGCCGGGAGTGGTACAGCCTGTGTACCCTTATTTGGATTACCGTAATGATGACAATTTCAACGGTGCGCACAGCGTCGCTGCTTTCAGGAGCCCTTGGAATTTTTAAGGTTGCGCAAATCATTCAAAAGTTACGGTAATGCTTGGTGGAAAACTCAATATCCCACAATTCATAGCACGCCTCTACAGAGTGAACAATGGCGGCCACCACTTCGTTTTATATGTCTTTTATTCGTGTTTCTAGGTCACAAAATAAGCTTTTAAGATATTTTCAGGCGAGAATGTAGGTGTGTAAACTTCAAATATCTGCTTGTTTTATCAAGACATCCCATATTTAGCGACAGTGCTCTGACGACGTCGGTCCTGCCTGACAGCTAGCCGGCTACCTAGCTGGCTACCTAGCTAGCTGCCGCACTTGGCTGCAAATGGATAGCGAGGGGACTCTCTCTGTCGTTTCACCTCCCTGGTCTCTCGCAAATGCTCGCATAGAATCGGAGTTACAGCTGGATGTGGAAAAAATAACTGAGTTGTTTGGTGGTGCTATAATGCGGAGCTACAACAGTGGGCAGCTATCCACCGGTGTATGACAGAAAGGACATGCCGCGACCGCCGATCGACCGGTGTTTGCTAACGCGGAGGTCAATCGTGGATCAGGGAAAGCGAAGGCAGGAGCGTGAGGTGAACTGAATTTCAGGTAAGAAGTTATGACCTGCACTCTATTTGGGTCAGATATAAACCGAGTTTAGGTGTAGTTTATTTAGCAGCAGTTCTCTTATGTGTTGCTGATAGCCGGCTAGCTAGCTAGCGCCGCTAGCATAGTTAGCTAGCACCGCTAGCGACCCTTCGTGAAAAAGCACCCAGGCTTGGCTTATATTGAGGCGGGTGAAACTCGTGTCAGCACCCGGTCGCTCGCCGACAGTATGTGTTTTAGCTGGACTTATTTTTCGTTTATATGGACCGATGATTTATTTATTTATTCATTTTAGTAACGGTATAAACAGTGAAAGGTGGTGGATTGGCCAGATGTAAACTTCAAATATCTGCTCGTGTTACCAAGACATCCCATATTAGCTCTGATGTTTTCGGTGCCTGCAAAGAGCTAGACAGGTAGCTAGCTAACCCGAGCTGGCTGTCTTTTTGACTCAGGGTCATAGCTGGACTTATTTTTCGTTTTTATGAGCCGATGAGGGTTTTTTTTTAGTAACGGTACTAACAGTGAAAGGCGGTGGATTGTCCAGATGCTGGTCGATGTGGAAAAAATAACTGAATTGTTTGGTAGTCGCTGACGCGGAGCTACAACCGAGGGCAGCTATCCACCGGTGTGTGTCAGAAAGAACATGCGGGGAACGAGGCGGCGAGGCGACCGCCGATCGACCGGTGGTAGATCGTGGATCAGGGAAACCGAAGGCAGGAGAAGCAGGCGGCTGCCGGTCGGAGCGTGAGGTGAACTGAATTTCAGGTAAGAAGTTATGACCTGCACTCTATTTGGGTCAGATATAAACCGAGTTTAGGTGTAGTTTATTTTCGTTGTGCTGACTTTTTACAATCAGTTATAATAACTCGTACTGCGTGGTAGCTAGCACGATGGAGTTTCTATACAGCTGTGTGCGCGCTAAGTTACTGATGTTGAACTTTATGACAGCCTCCCCTGTCATTCTCTCGCCTGTTCAAACTTCAGTCATGAAACTGATCAATGATCGGCTTTTCTCTCTTGTTTGTTTATCGCGCTAAACAACAGCAGCACGTTTAAGCTTGATCAGCTGTTGTTAGAATTCATTTGATTTTAATTTCTAGTATCAGCTGATGTTTGCTGGAGCCACAGCTGTAGAAGCGGCTGGTCGAAACCAGGAGATGACCTTACTGAATCATCAGAGCTGAACTGGTGATGGAGAAACAGGTTTACCTTTTTTTTAGGTGACATGAATGAGTTGAAGGGAAGTTATGAACTGTTTCTGAGAGAAATAAACACCAAGCTCCTTTTTTTATTTAGCTGACAGCTGGTAACTGTGCAGGGGCGGATCTAGCAAAGCTTTTGCCAGGGGGCCAGGTAGGGCATTAACAGAGAAAGGTGGACACAAAGATAGATATACTTTTCTTTCTTACTCTCATACAGGGAGTGCAGAATTATTAGGCAAGTTGTATTTTTGAGGAATAATTTTATTATTGAACAACAACCATGTTTTCAATGAACCCAAAAAACACATTAATATCAAAGCTGAATGTTTTCGGAAGTAGTTTTTAGTTTGTGTTTAGTTTTAGCTATTTTAGGGGGATATCTGTGTGTGCAGGTGACTATTACTGTGCATAATTATTAGGCAACTTAACAAAAAACAAATATATACCCATTTCAATTATTTATTTTTACCAGTGAAACCAATATAACATCTCCACATTCACAAATATACATTTGACATTCAAAAACAAAACAAAAACAAATCAGCGACCAATATAGCCACCTTTCTTTGCAAGGACACTCAAAAGCCTGCCATCCATGGATTCTGTCAGTGTTTTGATCTGTTCACCATCAACATTGCGTGCAGCAGCAACCACAGCCTCCCAGACACTGTTCAGAGAGGTGTACTGTTTTCCCTCCTTGTAAATCTCACATTTGATGATGGACCACAGGTTCTCAATGGGGTTCAGATCAGGTGAACAAGGAGGCCATGTCATTAGTTTTTCTTCTTTTAAACCCTTTCTTGCCAGCCACGCTGTGGAGTACTTGGACGCGTGTGATGGAGCATTGTCCTGCATGAAAATCATGTTTTTCTTGAAGGATGCAGACTTCTTCCTGTACCACTGCTTGAAGAAGGTGTCTTCCAGAAACTTGCAGTAGGACTGGGAGTTGAGCTTGACGCCATCCTCAACCCGAAAAGGCCCCACAAGCTCACCTTTGATGATACCAGCCCAAACCAGTACTCCACCTCCACCTTGCTGGCGTCTGAGTGGGACTGGAGCTCTCTGCCCTTTACCAATCCAGCCACGGGCCCATCCATCTGGCCCATCAAGACTCACTCTCATTTCATCAGTCCATAAAACCTTAGAAAAATCAGTCTTGAGATATTTCTTGGCCCAGTCTTGACGTTTCAGCTTGTGTGTCTTGTTCAGTGGTGGTCGTCTTTCAGCCTTTCTTACCTTGGCCATGTCTCTGAGTATTGCACACCTTGTGCTTTTGGGCACTCCAGTGATGTTGCAGCTCTGAAATATGGCCAAACTGGTGGCAAGTGGCATCTTGGCAGCTGCACGCTTGACTTTTCTCAGTTCATGGGCAGTTATTTTGCCCCTTGGTTTTTCCACACGCTTCTTGCGACCCTGTTGACTATTTTGAATGAAACGCTTGATTGTTCGATGATCACGCTTCAGAAGCTTTGCAATTTTAAGACTGCTGCATGCCTCTGCAAGATATCTCACTATTTTTGACTTTTCTGAGCCTGTCAAGTCCTTCTTTTGACCCATTTTGCCAAAGGAAAGGAAGTTGCCTAATAATTATGCACACCTGATATAGGGTGTTGATGTCATTAGACCATACCCCTTCTCATTACAGAGATGCACATCACCTAATATGCTTAATTGGTAGTAGGCTTTCGAGCCTATACAGCTTGGAGTAAGACAACATGCATGAAGGGGATGATGTGGACAAAATACTCATTTGCCTAATAATTCTGCACTCCCTGTATAAAATATTTAGCTTTTATTAAATAGTTATCTGAATCTTACAACCAAAGTTTGTATAATAATACACAAGATTGGCTGTAGACCATTGTTCATCATTCAGAACACTGTGTAAAAATAACAAAAAACAAAAAGTGAATGCAAAAGTGCATAAATATTTATTTTACGTGTTTGATATGTGTGGCGGGGCGTGGTCTGCAGTGCCGCTGCAGGGGAGGTGGACCCACCTGAGGGGCATCTGCAATCACACCTCTCGGGCGTAGTCTGTGCTCTCTCGGCTGTTTTTTGGGTGTGTGTCGGGCTGTGAGTTGAAAAGCTACAGCTGGCTGGGAGGGTACACCAACCATGTGTGAAAAGTGGTCCATAACGTACTGGTTCAAAGTGTGTTCGTGCAAACATTGTCGGGGTCTGCCGTGGTACAGAGGGACTTCTGCTTATGAACCTGTGTGCACAGCGTCTGCAAATCGGGGCTTTACAAAGTGACCTCATCTTTACCCAAAACTGTAAGCTGTCATCTGTGAGGCGCGAGCGGTGTTTGTTTTTACCATAATTCATGGTGGAGAATGGCTGCTCTTCTGAGTTTTGCCGTCTGTAGCCATATGAATGGAAAACTACACAGATTAGCAGCGGCATAGGCACACATAAAATTTCTTCTGAAATTTTCGCTTTCTAGTTCTGTTTAGTCCTCTTTCTACTATTTCCATGATTTAGCAGTGAAACTATTTTACTCAGAGTATTTTAATCTTTCCAATATGTTTATTGGAAATTTGATTCCTGATTATATGGAAAAAACTGAAGCATGACAGTTTTCCCAGCACCTATGTCTGCACAAACAGGATTGTAAATATAAACTGTATATTTACAGGTCTGGTCAGCTCATTGAACCATTGTACCAGGTTTGGGATGATCTATTAGACACAGAGCCATTTCCCACCAAAAGAGGGCAACAGGTAAGATGATGATTGTAACAGATTTATGAGTTTTTTTAAAAGTAGGGGATTTGGACAGGACAAAAAAATCATTAGGCCTATAACTAAATGTAGCAGAATCACACACATTATCAAAGGGGAGGTGTTGCAACCACACAGACCAACTGTGTTTGTGGGAAAATTCAGTTCATCTTTTAATTGCATGCCCATAAAACTTATTTTTTCTGAAGGCTCCACTGAGAAATATGAATCACATTATGGGTCAGACATATCCTGGGCAGTGTACCTGTTGTAATTTAATCTAAAATGCATGTCCCCCATAGCCGTCTGATAGCCTGGAGCCTCGCCCAGCTGCTACAAGGCAAGAGGCAGGGCGCACCCTGGACAGGTCACTAGTGTCAAAGGGTTAAACAAAGAGTGACAACCATTCACATTCAACCAGATAACAACAAAAGAATTATTTTCATGCTCCCAAGGAAGGACCAGTGCTACAGTGGGGTTTGTGGTTTAAAAAACAGAATAGGTCAAAACAACAAACAAAACATTGTAGAAAGGAAACACAACTACCTTAGCTCCCATGAAAATCCAAAAGAAAATCCAAGCATCTTACCAGTCTGCCTAACCTAAACAAGAGAAAAGGTTTTAAACAATGGCGGTGCCAAAAATCAGAAATTTCTGATGCACAATGGAAAAGCGGCACCTGCCAGTCTGGACAGGTCCCAAATTATACTCAGCCCTATTCAATCGCCAAGCACTGACCAGCTCCCACCTGGAACAACAGACAAAATGAACAATTACACACCCAGGTGTGGAGGCACACATACCATGCATAAAATTATAACCTGGTTCATAAAATTTTAAAGCACCAATGAACCTAACCCCACTAACAGTGATAATCACCACACCACTGCGCTTCCCACTGCCTAACATATGTAAAAGCAAAATAATGAATAGTTAATTTTTCTCTCTTTTACAGTTTAGAGATTATCAAGTTACATTTATGCTAGTATGGTAAATGGACTTATGGTTCTTATATAGCGCTTTTCTTTTGTCTACTCTGCTTGAGCACTTTTACAACATGCCTTTTTCACACACAAGCACTTTTTTCCTACATCTAAGGGCTTTCTATCTATCATTCACTCTGAGTTGAACCTATCAAGAGCAACGTGGGTTTAGAATATTGCCCTAGGATACTTGGGCATACAGACTGGAGCAACCAGCGGTTGGACCACCAAATCTTCTGATCAGGAGATGACCTACTCTACCACCCGAGCCACAGCCACAATAAATATGTCAGATCCACAAACATGAACCCACACCATCAGATTTTCTTTTGTACCATTCTCTGGTGGAACTTTTGGTCACTTGCAGGTGCAGTGAAAGTCCATGCCTCTGACCAGACAGCACTATCTGCTTCGATCATAACACAAACTGAGATTGATTGATTGATTGAATCTTTATTTTGAACATGTTGAAAAAGTACAACAACATAGAATTCAAAGAGACAAATAAACAAAGCAAAACAAAAGGAAAAACAAGCAACCACAACTACAAATAACTTTCATGTTCAAAAAGGAGCAGGAAGAAGCTTATTTAATCCCACCCCTTTTCCACTATGTAGTAATCAATAGACTACAGAAATACCTCCTTGTAATTACATTATATGTTATATGTATTTTTTTAAATTTATTTATTAAATTTTTATATGTATATATATATATATATATATGTGTCAGAGGCCATAAGAAGATCATTTGTAACCTTCACTAAAGCTGTTTCTGTGCTGTGATGAGCTCTGAAACCTGACTGAAACTCTTCAAATAAGCCATTCCTCTGCAGATGATCTGTTAGCTGTTTGACAACTACTCTTTCAAGGATGTTTGATATGAAAGGAAGGTTGGAGATTGGCCTATAATTAGCTAAGACAGCTGGGTCTAGAGATGCTTTTTAAGTAAAGGTTTAACTACAGCCACCTTGAAGGCCTGTGGTACATAGCCGATTATTAGAGATAGGTTGATCATATTTAAGATCGAAGAATTAATTAATGGCAGGACTTCTTTGAGCAGTTTTGTAGGAATGGGGTCTAAAAGACACGTTGATGGTTTGGAGGAATTAATTATTGAAGTGAACTCAGAAAGATCAATTGGAGAAAAAGAGTCTAAATGAATATTAATGGTACTGAAAGTAGCTGTAGATAATATTACATCTGTGGGATGATTATTGGTAATTTTTTCTCTAATGATTAAAATTTTATTTGTGAAGAAGTTCATGAAGTCATTACTAGTTAAGCTGGAGGACCTGCTCAGGAGGTAGAGCAGGTCATCTACTGATCAGATGGTTGGTGGTTCGATCCCTGGCTCCCCCCAGTCTGCATGCCAAATATCCTTCATATTAACCCATTGGAGTAAGAATATGTGTGAATGGTAGTTAGGGAGCACTTAAAAGCATAGAAGAAAGTCCTTGTGTGAATGGGTGAATGTGGCATGTTGTATAGAGCGCTTTGAGTACTCCAGGAGAGTAAAAGAACTCAATACTGTTCCCCCTCAGACTGCAACCAAGTGCAAGGGGAAATATTAAAACTCAGAGAACATTAAAATGTAAAAGCCCGACTGTGATTGTTCATTCTGTGTGTTTCAGGGCTCGAGGGAGGATGAGGATGACTTCCTATTTGGAGAGACACCTCAAGCTGAGGGCATTGTGGGACTGACGCCCAACTCCTATGATTCAAATTTCCGCAGTCCAAGCAGCTTAGGTTCACCACCCAACAGCCTCCAGAGGCCATTTTAGTTTCGGTTGTATGGCATGTACTAGTAAGGGCTGATGACTTCTTTAACTTGTAAAGAAAGACAGCAGATCCTGTACACTGACTATTCCATATGATGCTTTTATAAGCTCCAACCACAGTCTGAAGAACACCAGCCCAGGACAACATGGATGTGACTAAAGCCCTTTTTAGATCTGGGATGACATTATTTTATTAAAGTGACAGTGTTCAGACATTGATTAGTTTTATGTTAATGTTCTTCACCACACACAAATACTTATGGTAGTGACAGTGTCCATCAGTACTAAAATTTTCTATCCAACCTTGTTAGTTTGTTTGTGTGTGTGTGTGTGTGTGTGTGTGTGTGTGTGTTTCTCTGCGTGCGTGCATCTTTTCAATTGGGAAAATGCATGACACTGCAAGTTAAGCAGACTTAGTAAGAAACCATTTTGTACAGGTTATTTATGTTTAGTCATTTTCAAATAACCAATAAATGAACTGTGACTTATACAGCACTTTTCTACTCTATTTAAGCACTTTTGTTACTACAAGCCTTATTCACACAAACACTTTAATATCTTTAAAATGATAGCGGCACAAACGAAATTTTTTGCAGCACAAACCAGCACAGAAGTTTGATACCACTTTTGTTGGATTTGAAGAAGGTGGGGGGGCCAACTTCACTCACATTGGGCAAGATACTGAATCCTGAGTTTTTCCGATCCATGCATTGGACTGTCAGTATGTGAATTTTAGGTTAAAAGAGATCAGGAATATAACAAAGAAAATTTCTAGAGGTCATCAGAGGTCAACCAGGCCCCCCCACATTAATGGAATCAAACAAAACTGGTGTCAATCACTTGTTCTATGTTTGTGCTGGTTTGTGCTGCTAAAATTGTCAGTTGTGCTGCTTCTGTTTTAAAGATATTAATGAAAATTAAAAGGTCAACCAGCCCCCCCACATTACCCAAATCAAACAAAATTGATATCAAACATTTGTGCTGCAAAATATTTTGTTTGTGCTGCTATCATTTTAAAAATATTAATAAAATAAGGTCTTGATGTGTGCTTAATCATCCAGGTAAGTAAATCCCAAAAGGTTGATTCTGTTCATCTGGACGTAGTGTTTTCAGTGGGAGAAACTTTTCGTCACTCATCCAAGTGACTTCTTCAGTCTCAGCTGACTGCAGGTTTCCCCAATCTTATAAACAGTACATGTACAGTGAAGAGAGATATTTTATCTCTCTTGACTTGCATCTCAGTCACGGAAGCGTTGGAGGTAGTCCGTAAGAGATTACAGGATCACCGCAACCTCAGCAACAGGACCACACTCAGCACTGATCAGTTGTGTTTGTTTTTGGAACTGTTTCTTAATTCCACCTATTTCGCATAAGGGTCATTACTACAGGCAGAAACGTGGGTGTGCCATGGGTTCCCCAGTTTCACCCAATGTGGTCAATTTGTGTATGGAAGAAAAAAAAACGGGCTTTGTTATCTGTCACGGCAGGTTATGCTGTTGTGTTTGGAAACAAGACCCAAAAGCAGATACTGTAGGAGACGGAACTCAACTTAAACCAAAAGAGAGCCTTTATTAGGGCTGATGAAAGAAAAAAAACCCCCCACTACAAACGCTGAGGTAAAAACAGAAACTAACTACTAAACTGAAAACAGGCTATGACAACTATGAAACTGTGACCAAACTATAAAAGCTATGATGAGACTATGGTGTAGCAAAACAGACGACCTGACAATGAAACACAGAAAACAGAGGACTTAAATACACAGGAGGTAATCAGGGGAAGTGAGAACACATGGGGAAACAGCTGACTGAAATTAAACATAATGATGTCACAGGGAAGTGAAGCTAAACACAATGACAAAAACACACCAGACTCTTTCAGAATAAAACAGGAAACAGAGAAAAATACAATAATCAATAAAATAAACAAAAGTACAGAAAACACTGGGTCTCAGACCCAGTACCGTGACAGTTATCCTACCCAGGAACACCACCAAGTTGTTGGTTCAGGTATGTGGATGACACCTGGGTGAAAATCAAATCTCAGGACATAGCAAAATTTACGGATCACATTAAATCGGTGGACCAACACATCAAATTCACCAGGGAGGATATGAAAAGTGGCAGGTTAGCCTTCTTAGACTGTGAGATTTCCATCAGTAATGGGGGACATCTAAAAGCTGATGTGTACCGTAAACCTACGCATATGGATCAGTATCTCATCATCCACTGGAGCACAAACTGGGTGTCATCAGGACGCTACAACATAGAGTGATCAACATCTCCAAGGGAATTGCAAAAATGGCAAACAATTCCAAGGAATTGAAACAGTGGGAACTGGTTCTCAACAAGAACCAGGTTTCGATACCCATCCCTAATTTGCATATTAACAATCATGGAACTAACCTCCCAGCCCATTGTTCATTCAGTCCAGATGAACAGAACCAACCTTTTGGGATTTACTTACCTGGATGATTAAGCATGCATCAAGACCTTATTTTAGTAATATTTTTAAAATGATAGCAGCACAAACAAAATATTTTGCAGCACAAACCAGCACAAATGTAGCACACATGTTTGACATCAATTTTGTTTGATTTGGGTAATGTGGGGGGGCTGGTTGACCTTTTCACCTTTAAATTTTCATTAATATCTTTAAAAACAGAAACAGCACAACTGACAATTTTAGCAGCACAAACCAGCACAAACGTAGCACAGTTGATTAACACCAGTTTTGTTTAAATTAAGTTAAAGTGGGGGGGCTGCTTGACCCCCGATGACCTTGTCAAGAGGAGAAATATTTACTGCTATTATTTGCTGCTATTAGTATAATCATCATTACCATTTCATTATTAATAGTGATGTTGCATTCAGATGCATTCAGATGTTCAAATATATTGGTATTATATTAGTCTTTATTACAGGTCCAAGAAGAACCACTTTAAACTGTGGAGTTGAATCTATAATTTTAAATGTTTTTCAATGCTCCTATATAATAATCTTAAATGTTTCTGTGTAGACTGCAGGGACAGGAAATACACTCTGTGCCAAAATGAGACAGGAAACACTTCTGCAAGGCTTGCAGAAGTGAAACTGAAAGCCGAGTCTGAGTGTAAGCCAAGAGCAGGGGGTTTTATTATGCATTTATTTTTGATTATGCTTCAAGTAGTTGTATTAGATTGAAACATTTGTTTTATACATTTTACATAGAAGGTAAGATCATTACACACAGGATGGCTTTAGCCTGGTTGCCTAAGTTGAGGTCAACTAAGGTACAGAGAGCAGATTTATATAGGTAAGAGTTTAATCATGTTTTGGTATGGCTGCAAAGTGGGGGTGCGTACCTGTTAGTCTGTTCCAGGAAGTACACCAGATGTCCCAGAGATAAGCGACAGCGGAGGCGAGCGTCCGAGGATGGTGACAGGAAGCATCTGGCTTCGACGCGAAGACGATGTTCTTTTAAAACTATGTCAAAGTTAACTGAACGTTTGTGGTTTAGGCTGACGTATGCTGTACTGGATCTGCCTGACAACAGAAACCCTATAAAACCTTTGTCTGACTATTGTACGTTAGTTCGACGCTGAAATCTGCACAGCGTTCGGACTCACACATGTGTATTCATTAAAATGCCGTCTAATAGCACACGGCCGGATCAGTGGTGGTTATTTTGGATTCCTCCTCAACATTTTGAACCTTAACATTTGGGGGCATCGTCCGGTGAGAGGGGGAATTTTTGTGTAGACGGAGAGATCCGGGGTCCGTGGTGATTAGACGGGCAGATACGAGTCAGTGGTCGAAAGTGAGAGACAAGCCGGCTTATACAAAGGTAAGGCACATACCTGTTGAATTTTCCAAACTGTGCCAGATTGGACATGTCAAATTAAAGTCTACTCACTGAAAATTACTGGTGAATGTCTGTTTTGATTTTGGTGATAATGAAAGTAATAAAGTACAGTACTGAGAAAGTTAAAAGCGGTTGGAGCCGCTGAGAGAATTAAGAACGGTTGGAGCCGTTGAGAGAATTAAAGCAGTTGGAGCTGCTAATTTAGTGTGGTAGGGAATTTGGTCATTTTGTGGGTTGGAGCCCCATTGGTTATGCAACCCTTAAGAAGTTTCTCGGAGGTGACGCTCCCTGCTGGATAGAGAAATTTATCCTTCACCTAGCGATGACTAGGGATAGTTTCGGGCAACATCCGAGGAGAACTGGGGAATCTCCAAAACTGTTGAGGGTTGTCCTTAATCCTGGTTCGGATGTAGATTGTTGGTTCAAATTACTCTAAATCTTTGTAGAACGACAGCGGCGTCTGTTAAGAAGCGCATTTTTCTC
The DNA here is from genome assembly GCF_001858045.2 of Oreochromis niloticus. Taxonomy (NCBI): domain Eukaryota; kingdom Metazoa; phylum Chordata; class Actinopteri; order Cichliformes; family Cichlidae; genus Oreochromis; species Oreochromis niloticus. The sequence continues at coordinate 6,461,621 of NC_031969.2, forward strand.
CTTGGTAACGCTTGCGCCTGGGCAGGACGCTGACCCTTGACCTACCGGCGAGTAGGGATAGTACGGTACGACAAACCGGGAAGAACTTGGGAACCTTCAAAATTGCTAGGGGTTGGAGCCTCTATTTTGCGCTTTTTTGGCTACCTGTAAATTAAGTTAGGGCTAGAAATGTGGACAGAACGGTTGGAGCTGGTCCGGTGAATTGGTCGCAAAAAGTCTGGGACTTATCGGTTGGAGCCGTTATGTTAAATTTATCGAAATTTGTAGGAGCTAAGAGGCCTAAAAGCTGTGCAGTTGTAATTAAAAAGACGTCTGTGTAATATAAAATAAGAGATCTTTGGGAGAGAAGTCTCTGGGTCACCAGTGCACAGCCGGATGTGCACTGATGGTGTGTGTGTGTGAGAATGTAAATGAGCAGCGGTGACGTGCATGAAGGGTGTTGCTTTCAGTTTCGAGTGTATGGAGCTTTGTAACTATTGTTTGCCAATATTGCTAAATGCCTGTATATAAGAGGCTGGTTTTGCTTATTACGAGAGTATAAATACAGTTTGAAGTCATTACTGTGGATGTATAGTCATTGACTGAGTGTTGACATATGTATATAGATTGAGTGTATTGTACAGTACCTAAGACCATTATATATTTTCTTGTAGTAACCTCTCTTGAGCCATAAATGGTGGTGTGTTTTATTTTTTCAGTTATGTGTGTGTGGTGAGCAGCCGTAAGGATGATGAGAGGTTTCAGTTTCTTTGTTCCTTTTGACTTGCTCTTTCTGATGATGAAAAGCATGTCCAAAATACTCATATGAAAGTGTATTTTGAGTGATTTTAACCGTGTGAATGCTGTCAGTATTTGATTTGAGTGACTCTGCGTGATTTGTCTGAGTGAGTGAAAAGGTGGGAGTTTGAGAGAAAAGGCAGGGTGTGAGACGATCTATGGCGTCTGAAAGAGGTTAGAACATTTAAAAGTGTGTATGAAATATATTTCTTTTGTGATGTAAAATAGGATGTTTTAAAGTTTGAAAGTGCTTTTAATTCAAGAAATCCATGAGTGATGTTATGAGAGGTTGAGTTTATTTTTTCTGATCAAAAACACATAAGTATATACACTTGGTACACCCACTCAAGAAATTATTGTGTGACTGATGCTACAAAACTGACCTAAGGAATGGTGATGTGTGTGGAGAAGTGTTAGTTGTCCTGATGTTTGAAAGAGCTCTATTCAAAAGTGTGTGAGTGAAATGAAGGTGTATTGTTTTTAGATCAAGATTTAGTAGAATTACTGATTGTTTGTAGACTGTGAAATTTAAAGGGAGACAGAGTCTGCCTGTTGCCTGCAGAAGGTCTCTGCAGAGTCTGAGAAACAGGAAGTGTGTGTGTGTGTGTCTGGGACAGGAACTTTGCATGCCCATAAAAGGGGAAACTCACGGTGACGCACCTGGAGAGGAGAGACAGACGAGTTAACTCTAGGCAGACGAAGCAAATGGAGGTTTTAAGATAAAAAATGAATATGATACTAATTATATGCTTTAGTGTGCCAATACAGGTGGACTTCTCTCAACATGGAACTTTGAGTAACCGGCAAAAAGGATAGAGGAACAATTGGGAAAAACAGGCCACTTTTTGGCTAAAATTTATAGCTTCACCTCTCACTTTGTCCCTGAAACTGAGAAGAAACTCAAAGGACAGTCAAGGACAGTCAAGGACAGTCAATCTCCTGATGAAGACCGACAGAACATCGTGGACTTGAAGAATTAACTGAAGCTAAAAGACAGTGCAAGCGAAAGCAGTAACACTGACGACGACTGATGAGTCCAGCAGTATGAAAGAAAGCACGTGATGCAACATGCATGCTGGTGAAGAACAGTGTGATGTGTCTGCTTGAAGGCACTGACTCTCATATTTGCCAAGCTTGGAGCAATCTTGGAAGAGAAGACTGAAAAGATGAATGGAGAAGAAAACAGAGCAAATGAAAATAAGACTGAAGGAAGAAGAATACTGAAAGATCAAAACAGAGAAGAAACAGACTGTGTTTGCTGGAGCTTTGAAGCCCGAACAGGACACTGTGAATGAAAGAGGACCAGTGAGAGATGAAGCTGGACGAGTTTGACTGCGAGAATACAGGATATGATTGGACTGAAAATTGAAGCCTGAACTCATGATTGTTTAGGGATGTCCACCACAGCATAACAAAGAGGTAAACATTAGAAAAGGTAAGAATAATAAAAGAAAATAACTGACAACTATATTAATGAATAGAAAACACACATACACAAGTTGTTACTTGTGAAATTATTTTGAAATGAATCAGAAGTGAGATAGTTTGAATCTAAAGCTCAGTGAGAAGATGCATAAATTAAATATGAATACATAAGGATGCAATGAAGATGCAGCTTACACTTAATTAAGATGATCACCTGGCATGCAACGAAGAAAGCAGCTTACACTCAATTAACATGAAATGTAATGAGGAAGAAAATGCTTACATTCATATTCATGACATAAACATGACATAACTGGTATTTGTGACAGGAAAGAGAGAAGTGGGTCGTTTAAGCACTCGTGATAATAATGAAAATGTCTTAGTTTGGTTATTTTCAGGAGTAAAGCAGACCCGGACCAGTTCTCCAGATGCCGCAGTCGGAAGGAAATTGTAGGTTAACATCAATGGATAAGTTAAGGCAAGTTTCTGGTTGAATTGTTCACAGCATGATGTGTCCATGAACCTGAAAAGCAAGCCCTAACACCTGGCTGAAGACCAGGAGGGTTGTCATTTAAAGTGGGAAATGAAAATTTGGGTTAGTAATTCGGGGAAAGAGAAAACTGACTGCTTAACTGGAGAATTGGGAAGGTGTCTGGGAGACTGTGAAGCCATAGATGCAAAAAAAAAAAAACAAACAAAAGAAAAGTGATTAAAGTAGTCTAAAAGAGTGACTTAGGAGTGCTCTCGTACTGAGTGATCAAAACCAGTGATTAGTATAGAAAGAAAATGAAAATAATTAAATAATGTGGTAAGGTTTAAACATGTATTTCTTTTGTCAAGTTGACTTGTTGAGATGAATCACTATGCAAATTAGCTGGAGCAAAGACACTTCCTGTGTGCGTGTGTGTCGGAGGCTTTCAGTTCAAGAGACAGCGGTGACTGGGGAGGATCATTTGGTGAAATATAATGGTAAAGTAACAGGAGATTTGATTACGGTGGTCAGGTCTGTTCAGAGGTGCAGATTGGGACAGGAAATTTATAATTTAGTGAGGATATGTTGTTGTAATGGGCTTATATCTGAGGCTGAGTCTGAGCCTGAGACATCGTTGTGTGCAGAATGGTGCAGCTTGTGATGAGGTCCAGGTTGCAGTGAACGGGTGAACTTTGAGATTGTTTCAGATTTTTGAGGCTGTTGTTTCTATTTCAAGAGAGGGAGTTTGATTAAACATGGATATGTCTGAGAGGGGCCCAAAATTTTTGTAGTAGTGCACTCAGAAAAAACCTGTCAGGTGATTTTGTTTTGTACTTTGATGAGCTAATAATCAGCTCTCTTTTTTCATTTTTGTTCTAAGCAGGCCTGGAAGAGAGTGAACTGACGGCGCTGACAAAATTACCGAGTACGAAAATCAGGTGGGCTTTACAGATTATAATTGGCGGCGGAGGAGTCTACCGGAGGAGACCTGATTGGTTGCGAGTCTCTGTCTAAAAAAGGATTGTATCGATTCAATCCAGTCAAAAGTATAGAGAACTATTTTCCTAAAAAGGAAAACGAAATAAAACAAATGATTGAGCTCATTTTGCTGATGTGGAGCATCTGATGACGTGCGCAGAAGGCTGCAGTATCAGCAAAAAAAAAAAATGTTATGTGTGAATGCATGTGAGTGAATGTGAGTGATTGGACCAAGGGGGGAAATAAATAAAAGGTTGGCAAACAGGACAAGTGGGAGACTTAAATCTGGGGATGCTGATTTTGGGTTGCTGATGTTTGCTTGGAGAACATTTCTTTTTTACTGGGGTTAGATTATGGTATTACATTATATTGTTGGGAGAATGCTAAATGCTATAGGGGAAACATTGTTTTATGAAACTTAAGTTACCATTAACTGAGGTAACACATGATTAATAACTGTTCTGTTTAAGTTAATTTTTGTCATGACACAGATTGGATCATAAAGGGGGAGAGTTGAGTACAGGTTTTGTTTCCAGGAAATTCCAAGGATCCAGACTTCGAAGGGAGCAGGAGTTCGAGAAGATTTGACATGATGATTAAATTGATTTTATTCCTTAAGTACAGGTTTTTAGGGCCGGAGCGACATACCGGAGAGGAGGATGGCTGAAGTGTTTGGAGAAATGAAATGACTAACCTTTTTTCCTTTTAATTGGTTAAGCTTGGGTGAAGCATTTTGAGTTTTTTGCCACATGAGATGTGTCAAAAAAGAGAGGGGTTTAAGATTTAATTTGTTTAATTTGAAATGGGTTTTAGTATGATTTTATAACTATTGGGGTTGTTTGATAATGTAGATATGGTAAAACTGGGGCAGAGATTGTTATTTTTAAAGAAAGGATTAAAATGAACTGAATTCGGTTTAGAAGATAAATTGCTGGTGTTCATAAGAAGTTGTACACCAAACTTAAAGGGAAACTGTGGGAATAATAATAATGGGGAAGATTAGTGAAGATTTTATGAGTAGAAAATGTGTGATCTCTTTTTGACTTTTAGAATAGGTTGTTATAATGTAGGCTTTAGCTTGTAACTAAATTGTGTGACATGTAAAATATTGAGATAACACATGCAGCTCTAAATTAGTCTTATTATATAAAATGCAGTTACAGAATAACAAATGCTTGTTGAAGTGACCAAGTTTTTGCTTTAAAGTAGAAGCAAAAGGGGAGAAAGCTTATATATTTTGCTTAAGCCTGATAAAGTATAAATTAGAATGTATCATAACATTAAGAGCAGCAAACATGAAATAAAATGATATATTAGAACAGGTTATAACACAGGAAATGGGAGTTCTAAAATACAGTTAGAGTTCAGCTTTTAGCTATGATGAAATTTATCTAGGAGCAATTAACTATGTGCTTACACTTAGTGATTAAAGTGGTTGTTTTTCTTTGATCCTTTAGTAGAATAAGTGTTTATGATGATTTTTCTTGTGAAAGGTGACGTTAAGGGAGAGCTCCGTGCAGCAGCGACAGTTTTGTGCACAGGAGCAACAGGAAGCACATGCAGAGACGTGCAAGCAGTGCTTTAAGAGTTTTACAAATGCTGAGTGATGTTGATTAAGATATAGAAATAAATGTCGAAAAACCAAATACGTAATTAGGTTCATGTTTTGAGTAATATTAGGTTGAATCAGGTTTGAATAAAGAGAGCAATTGAGGAACAGAGTAAGTTGGCGAGCCGTAGGAGGAAAAGCTGTTTTGTTTCCTTTGCAGGGCGCCTGATTTCCACGAGAGAGGGACCGAGGAAGAACCTAACTTTACCCATGGAGTGTTCTCAAGTGGGAGCGGGCCTTTTATTATTAAGACCACCTAGATGACATGGGGTTGTCTGGTTCGCTAAGTCAGAGAATGCCAAGAGAGGGTCAGAGTGGGAAAAGTGATCCTAATGTACATGACGTCATGGGTGGATAGGGAAGCAGATGAATGGGCCAAGGAGTGACCCAACATAATGTATGGCGGTCGAGAGAGGGAGTGTCAAGAGGAGAAATATTTACTGCTATTATTTGCTGCTATTAGTATAATCATCATTACCATTTCATTATTAATAGTGATGTTGCATTCAGATGCATTCAGATGTTCAAATATATTGGTATTATATTAGTCTTTATTACAGGTCCAAGAAGAACCACTTTAAACTGTGGAGTTGAATCTATAATTTTAAATGTTTTTCAATGCTCCTATATAATAATCTTAAATGTTTCTGTGTAGACTGCAGGGACAGGAAATACACTCTGTGCCAAAATGAGACAGGAAACACTTCTGCAAGGCTTGCAGAAGTGAAACTGAAAGCCGAGTCTGAGTGTAAGCCAAGAGCAGGGGGTTTTATTATGCATTTATTTTTGATTATGCTTCAAGTAGTTGTATTAGATTGAAACATTTGTTTTATACATTTTACATAGAAGTTAAGATCATTACACACAGGATGGCTTTAGCCTGGTTGCCTAAGTTGAGGTCAACTAAGGTACAGAGAGCAGATTTATATAGGTAAGAGTTTAATCATGTTTTGGTATGGCTGCAAAGTGGGGGTGCGTACCTGTTAGTCTGTTCCAGGAAGTACACCAGATGTCCCAGAGATAAGCGACAGCGGAGGCGAGCGTCCGAGGATGGTGACAGGAAGCATCTGGCTTCGACGCGAAGACGATGTTCTTTTAAAACTATGTCAAAGTTAACTGAACGTTTGTGGTTTAGGCTGACGTATGCTGTACTGGATCTGCCTGACAACAGAAACTCTATAAAACCTTTGTCTGACTATTGTACGTTAGTTCGACGCTGAAATCTGCACAGCGTTCGGACTCACACATGTGTATTCATTAAAATGCCGTCTAATAGCACACGGCCGGATCAGTGGTGGTTATTTTGGATTCCTCCTCAACATTTTGAACCTTAACAACCTCTAGAAATTTTCTTTAATATCTTTAAAATGATAGCGGCACAAACGAAATTTTTTGCAGCACAAACCAGCACAAATGTAGCACAAACGTTTGATACCACTTTTGTTGGATTTGAAGAAGGTAGGGGGGGCAACTTCACTCACATTCTTGCCCAAGCTTACTTTGACATGCAGGCTAGAGGAACTGGCTTTTGGACCATCAACCTCCTGAGCCACATTGGCCCCAAATGAGCAAAGCAGCTTACCAGGATGATCAGGACACACAAAAGCCACAATCTTGTGATGAGCAGCTCTATATGAGTTACTGTTGGTGTTAAATGCAGCTCAGATTAAACTGGGCTGAAGAGGGGTACAGATGGACTAAAATACTGAAAGAAAGTCGTAGAGCTACCCCAATCTGATATTAAGATCAGACGTTAATATGATTATTACCCATAAAGCTACATATTGATTACTGTTATATATGTGTTTAATATCCTATGTGTCAGCAAGAGTGCACCAGTAACTAATGGAGACAGGTAATACAGACAACTGAAGATGTGATACTCTGAGCACTCAGAGTACGAAGTCCGCTAAACCCTGGTAACCCTGGTTTAGCGTAATACTTGACTCATTCACCCATTCATAAAAGCACTTTTTTCTGTGCTTTTTGCTTTCTACCTAACTGACACCTGCAAAGCAGGCCATTGCTTCAGTGGGCAGACTGAGGGCTGCTGACTGGGCCTCCCTATAAATCAGTGGGAGCAGCCACAGGCAACGACACCCCTAAACCATTGCCTGGAAAACTTCCAATAAGGCCTAGGTCCTAGGAGAGTGTCACCAGTGGGGCTGGGGTGAGAGGCGGTGGTGCCTGGAAGCCATCAGACCGAGTGATTTCCCAACGACATGGTCTGCTACTGGACCTGGTCCTGGAGCTGGTGTGAGTGATCTGTGATGATTTTCCCTGCCTGTTTCCTGGTTCTTGAGAGGTGCAGGTCCTGGATGGAGGGCAGGGGTGGGGCCGATGATCTTTTCTGCTGCTTGTATAGTCCGCTGAAGTCTTCTCCTGTCCTGTTTAGGGGCTGCGCCATACCAGACTGTGATGGAGGAGCACAGGACAGACTCAATGACTGCAGTGTAGAACTGGATCTGCAGCTCCTGTGGAAGACTGTACTTCCCCAGTTGTCTCAGGAAGTACATCCTCTGCTGTGTCTTTTTGAGGATGGAGGAGATGTTGGTCTACCACTTCAGGTCCAGGGACTTGGTGGTACCCAGGAACTTGAAGATCTCCACAGTTGACACTGGGCTGTCTGATATGTTGAGGAGAGCAGTGTTGAGGGATGTCTCATGAAGTCCACTGTCATCGCTACAGTCTTAAGTGTGTTCAGCTCCAGATTGTGCTGACTGCACCAGAGTACCAGCCACTCAACTTCCTGCCGGTATGTAGACTCATCACCATCCTGACTGAGGCCAATGACAGTGGTGTCATCTACAAACTTTAGGAGTTTAACAGCTGAGTTCTTGGAGGTACAGTCATTAGTGTAGAGGGAGAACAATAGTGGTGAGGGGACACATCCTTGAGGGGCACCAATACTAAGGGGCCCAGTTTCAGAGGTGATCCAGTTCGCTTTTACGCTCAGCACTCTCTTCACCATGACGGACCGGTACAGTGTCCGCATCACTGCAGCCACAGCACCAATCCATCTGTCGATCTCCCTCACCCACTCGTGAACAAGACTCTGAGATACTTAAATTCCTGAACTTGGGTCAGGAACTTGTCCCTGACTCTTTTCCGGCTGAGGACCATGGGCTCAGATTTAGAGGTACTTCTCATTCCAGCCACTTCACACTAGGCTGCAAACTGCTCCAGTGCGAGCTGGAGGTCATCACCTGATGAAGCCAACAGAACCACAACATCTACAAAAAGCAGAGATGAGATTCTGAGACCACCCAAGTGGAAGCCTTCTGTCACTTGGCTACACCTAGAAATTCTGTCCATAAAATTATGAACAAAATTGGTGAGAAAGGGCAGCCCTGGCTGAGTCAAACACCCACTGGAAACGAGTCCGAATTATTGCCAGCTATGTGGAAGAAGCTCCTGCAACGGTTGTATAAGGATTGAATGGCCTGTAGCAACGGGCCAGACACCCCATACTCCCGAAGGACCTCCCACAGGACACCCGAGGGACACACCTCCACAGAGATGGACAGGTTCTCCCCCTCGTCCCCAGACTCTACTTCCTCTATAGAAGACGTATCAGTGGGATTAAGGAGGCCCTTCTGCTGCTGACTTCAACTGAATATCAATGTCCTCAGTTGAAGTCAGCAGCACTCCGCCTGCGCTATACACCGTGCAGGTAGAGCATCACCATACCCTCCTGAGTCAACTGACGGTTTGCCAGAATCTCTTTGAGGCAGTCCGAAAGTCTTTTTCCATGGCCTCCCCAAACTCCTCCCAAACTAGAGTTTTTGCTTCAGCCATATCCCAAGCCACGTTCCGCTTGGACTGTTGCTACCTATTGACTGCCTCCACAACCCCACAGTCCCCAATAGGACTCCTTCTTCAGCCTGATGGTTCCCTTTACCTCTGGTGTCCACCCTCCGGTTTGGGGGTTATCACCAGAGCAGGCACCAACCACCTTGAGGTCACAACTCAGTGCAGCAGCTTCAGCAATGGAGGGGCTGAACATGGTCCATTCAGACTCAATGTACCCAGGCTCCCTTGGAATGCCATTGAAGCTTTGCTGGGGGTGGGAGTTGAAGATCTCGCAGACCAGGGCCCCTGCCAGGCGTTTCCAGTGCACCCTCACTACATGTTTAGCCTCTCTCAGGGCCCCTGAGATTAAAGATGCTGACGGTCCCCAGGGTGCATCAGGCCATCAATATGGGGGACTGGTTTACCACAATCGATTTGAAGGATGCCTACTTCCAGATCCCTATCTGGCAGGGGGACTGGCGATTCCTCTGATTCAGGTTTGAGGAGCAGATCTTCGAGTTCTGAGTCCTCCCCTTTGGCATCTCCCTGGCACCCTGGACCTTCACCAGGTGCATAGATGTGGCCCTAGCTCCTATGAGACTGCAGGGCCTGAGAATCTTGAATCACCTGGATGACTGGCTAGTCTGTGCCTCGTCAGTAAACAGTATCGCAGCCATGTTGCCCTCCTGCTCTCCTATCTTCAGGCTCTGGGGCTCCGCCTGAATCCCAAGAAGTGCAGGCTGGAACCATCCCAAACCATCAGCCTTTCTGGGAGTGCCCCAGTGTCCCTCACGACGGAACAGCGACGGGCCCTTAGCATGTGTCTAGACCACTTCAGCATCCACTCTCAGATGACCGGTGGCCTGTTTCTCTGCCTCATGGGCCTGATGGCTGCAATGGTGCAGGTGGTCCCATTGGCACTCCTGCACATGAGACCAGTCCATTGTCGCCTGATAAGTCTCAGCATGGGTCCACAGTGGTCCCACCAGACCACAGTGGTGGTTTCCACCGGGCTATCGACCAGGGTATCCACCAGCCTCTACGGTGGTGGAGGGACCCATCCAATCTCCAACAGGACCAGGCAATGGGTCCAGTGACTCACCGCTAGCTGGTCTCCTCAGATGCTTCCCCGGTAGTGTGGGGAGCAGTCCACGAAGGCTGTGGGGTCAACTGCCGCTGGACCGGCCCATGGACATCTCGCCATATCAATATGTTGGAGCTGCAGGCCGTAATCCTGGCACTTCTGCACTTTCTGCCTAGGTTGCATGGGTTCCACGTGATTGCCCAGACGGACAGCACGGTTGCGGCGGCCTATATCAACCGGCAGGAGGGGCTGGGCTCTCCTGCCTTCTGCAAACTGGCTGCCAAGCTGTGGCAGTGGGCTCACCCCCTATTCCTCCCTCTCAGAGCAGTCCACGTGCCTTGTCCCCTGAACATGGCAATGGACATCATGTCCGGCGGGGCCCGAGCCCAGGGGAGTGGAGGCTCCTCCTGCAGGTGTTCCAACAACTTTGGCACCATCTCGGGAGGAATTGACACTGCCCTCTATGCTTCTCACTGAAGGACGACGACCCCCCTATAGGGTTGCTGTGGCTGACAGCCTGGCCCCTGAGAGGGAGAGGCTCCACACCTTAGGACTTCCTGCCGTGAACACCACGACAGTGGATGCCATCCTGCAGGTCCTGCATGCCGAGCTAGATTAAAGCTGTTTACCTTGGTTGCTCAGCGATGCCGTCGCCACTTGATTTCGCGGTTCCTGAGGAGGAAGATGCACCTGGAGGAAGATGGAAGCTAATGTTCTTTTAAAATGGGTCAAAAAGTTAACTGGGGGTCTGTGGTTTTGATTTGACGTATGCAAGTATTGTATCTGCTTAATGCATGAAGGGGTGATGTATTGACCCGACCCTATAAAAACCTTTGGTTTGTTCATTGTCAGAGAGATCCACCTTTGATGTTCTGCAGGGTGTGTCTCCCACGCGTGTGTGTTTCATTAAAATCATCGCTTGAACTCATCTTCTGGACCAGTGTGGTTACTTGCATTCCTCCTGTGTTTTCTTCCCAATAATTTGAACCCAACACTGGTAATGTAACCAAGCTGCTATCCTCTCAAGCTGTATACCAAACATGACCACAAGGTGTATGCCATACACCTTGTGGTCATCTATGGCATACAGCCATAGATGCAGATACATAGCCACAGATACAGCTGTATACCAAGCTGTATCTCACTTGGTATAGAATACACCCATAGACCTCAAGCTGTATACGATACATGACATCAAGCTGTATGCCATACATGACCTCAAGCTGTATGTCATAGAAGACATCAAGCTGTATGCCATATCAATATGTATCTCAGCTCCTCCTTTGGGTGGCGCTGTCACTTGGTGTTTGCTCTGTCTGCGGTAGAGTATCACTTCCTGTTCCTGTTCCAATACACAGCGGTGTGTTTGAATAGCTTATCTGCTGTAAATGACCACAGCAGACCCAGGTGCACGTTCATGCTTTGCAGCATACTTTATTAATACTTTTATGGTTGCTGTACATCCGCACCCTGGGGTCCGTTCTTCGTACCTCGCTTACTACATCCAAGATCAAATGACACATCCAAGATCAAATCATCGCGCCAACTTTGAGCTCGCTAATCCGGTTCTCCGAACACACCTGTTGTTGACGATTAGTATAGCTGGATGAAGTAATCTGAGATCACTGGGTGGCTTAAAAGGGGCTACGCATCGATAGTAGAAACATTGATCGGCAACCCTTTGATTGGTCGGCGAAGATGTCGAAGGAGCGCGCTCAGTATTTTTCGGCAGCAGAGCAAGAACTCTTGATTGAGGGATTTCAGGAGTTTCAGAGTTTAATTAAAACGCAAGGGAACACTGCAAAGGCTGCAAAAGCAAGGAGAGAGGGCTGGCAGAAAGTTGCTGACAAATTAAACTCGTAAGTAATTTATTATATTATATTACATTATATCCTCTTTCACATTAGAGCCACAACAGGACCCACTAGAACATGGGAACAAGTAAAAGTGAAATATAAGAATATTCTACAGAATGGTAATATTTATCACTTATATTGCTTTTAGTCTCTTGAAAAGAGACCCTGAAATAATCTGTTTGTTTGTTTATAACAGCAACCAAGAAAAGGGCAGAGCAAATAAAGACAGGTGGTGGTCCTGCACCCCCTCGTCACACCCCGGCTTTTTGAACTGTGACATTTATTGACATTGTGGGGTTTTTTATGTGTAGTTTTATATAACACTCCATCACTTTTACCTGTTCCCATGCAAGGGGTGACTGAAGCATGCACAGTAAGTTGGGAGATATATCTATATATATCTATATATATCTATATATATAGAGAGAGAGAGAGAGAGAGAGGGAGAGAGTGTGTGTGTGTGTGTGAGAGAGAGAGTGTTAAGTAAATAATACCCTCACGGGAAAATTGATATCTCTCTATGAGCACACTGTCGCGCTGAGCTAAAGGATCCTGTCTATCCCGCAATATCCGCTGAATTCTGAAAACTCTCCTTATCAATCTTGCACCTTCCGCAATGGGTTGCTCGCGTACAAACGGACAGGACATGGCTGCGACAGACTTCCCAAATCCACCTTCGCTTTTATAGCCGTGGTCTCTCATCTTGATTACACGAAGTGTTTTACTATTACTACTCTAAAATATGAATTACATCTGAAATAATCAAATACATGAAATAGAATGATTAATAGTACACATCAATAGTCCCTTTTTTTAGGAAATGACCTGTATGTATCTGTATGAAATCAATAAAAGAATCAAATACTGCATTTAGTTACATTGATAATATTCATTTATGGAAAAACAGTGGAGAAATATCGCTGTTGTTTTCATATAAATGAAGCGGACATACCTGAGTGGCCGCGATCTAATCCTGTTTACATAAAGTAAGCCTGCTCCCAAGCAGGTTTACGCTTACGGATCTGTTGCTATGACAGCAAGTCCCGGATGAGCTTCGGAGAACCGAACGATCCAAGATCACGCGAAATCGTCAACAATCAAATCCAGCTAACTTACTTAGCGAGGTACGAAGAACGGACCCCAGAGCTGCAGCTCTCCCGCTGCCAGCTCAACATAACAACAACAAACCCCAACCACAGGACCCAGTATAATATTTAAGTCGGAGGGGCGTGATTGCAGATGCCGTGCAGGTGCGTCCGCCTTCCCTGCACGGCACCGCAGGCCCCGCCCCGCCACATCTGCATAGCAATTTCATTAAAAACTTTTAGATAACTTCTTTTTTCATAGTATAATCTTCACATGCTTCATCCGAAGCACACTCTCTGTGTACTCACTCTTTAATTTATTGCCAAAGTATTCACTCACTGTGTTTCTACTGTTTCGCTAGCTTAGCTTAGCTTGTAGCCGACTCGTTAGCAGCATGGCCTCTTCACCTGTCCCTCCTGCTCATTGTGTCAGATGTTTAGTTACTCCTCTGCCTCCTTTAGAAGTAATGATACTTGTAACAAATGTAGCATATTTGCAGCTCTGGAGGCCAGGATTACTGATTTGGAGACTTGGCTTCGCACCCTTGACACACCCATAGCTAGCCAGGCCCCTATGGGCGGTGCAGCCGAAGGTAGTGTAGGCCCCGCTAGCTGTTCCCCGGCAAGCCCCGAGCAGCTGGGGAAAGAGGACGGCTGGGTGACGGTGAGGAGGAAGCATAGTCTTTAAAAAAATCCCCAGGTACACCACCAACCTGTTCATGTGTCTAACCGTTTTTCGCCACTCGGCGACACACCCGCCAGGGGTCAAACTCTGGTAATTGGCGATTCTGTTCTCAGACATCTGAAGCTAGAGACACCGGCAGCCATAGTCAATTGTCTTCCAGGGGCCAGAGCAGGCGACATTGAAGGAAATTTAAAACTTTTGGCTAAGGGTAAACGTAAATTGAGCAGAATTATAATTCACGTCGGCAGTAATGACACCCGGTTACGTCAATTGGAGGTCACTAAAATCAATATTGAATCAGTGTGTAACTTTGCCAAAACAATGTCCCCTCCCCAGTCAGACCAGGAGTGACATGTTTAGCCGCATGTTCTCCTTAAATTGCTGGCTGTCTGAGTGGTGTCCAAAAAATGATGTGGGCTTCATAGATAATTGGGGAACTTTCCGGAGGAAACCCGGTCTTGTTAGGAGAGACGGCATCCATCCCACTTTGGATGGAGCAGCTCTCATTTCTAGAAATCTAGCCAAATTTATTAAAACTCCCAAAATATGACTATCCAGATTTGGGACCAGGAAGCAGAGTTGCAGTCTTACACGCCTCTCTGCAGCTTCTCTCCTCCTGCTACCCCCCCAAAAACCCATTAGAGACTGTGTCAGCTCCCAAACAGACAAAAACAAATTAAAAACCAGCAAAAAGCAACTTAAACATAAAAAATCACAAAGAAAGAACAATACAGTATCCACATCTGAACCAAAGAGTAAAACAGTGAAATGTGGATTATTAAATATTAGGTCTCTCTCCTCCAAGTCTCTGTTAGTACATGACTTAATAATTGATCAACAAATCGACTTGCTCTGCCTTACAGAAACCTGGCTACAGCAGGATAATTATGTTAGTTTATTGTCGTTAAACTCAACCAAGGCAGTTAATTCTAATATGCTATAATATGCTAATATGCTATATGGAAGTCTAAACTAGCATATACTAATATATTAGTTTAGACTTCCGGTCTGGCGGGTCGAGTGATGGCTGTGTAGGGTAATGACTCCTGACCTTATTGCCTCCCCCCCCCCCCCCAACTTATTTAACTTGTGTTACGGAATAAATATATATTCTACGGAGATGAAAGCTGAGATGGTTAAAGTGAGAGCACATGAAAATTGTGGCGGACTTGTGGAGGTTTTGAAATGTCCAGAGCATCGCAACAGAAAGGTAAATAAAATAAATAAAGAAATGAAGAAATAAATAAACTCATAATTATATAAATGAATAGAAAACATACATACACAAGTAGAAACATGTGAAATTGTTTTTGGAGAGAATCAGGAGCAGGGCGAAACAGTTTGAATCCACAGCTCAGTGCAAATATGCATGAATTAATCTGAATACAAACCCATACATGCAATGAAGACCAGCTTACACTCATGAATGTTAATATATCACATAAATGCTAAATAATGTAGATTTAACAGACTTAAATGCTGAGGTTATCCATTGTTGAGGAATAGCTCAAAAAGTTGCAGGACAACAGGGTGACTTTTGTGAAAAGGAAAAAGAGACTGGGATGACCAACCAGTGATCAAATGCTCAAAGTAGTTTTAAAATAGTAAGTTGGAAGAGGTCTTTTGCTGGTTGAGCAACACAAGTGATTACTGTGTGAAGGAAATACTTTTTTGTGGTAATATGTTAAATATGCATTTCTTTTGTCCTGTCAACTTATTGAGTTATTAACTGAAGTGCAAATTAGTGTTGTTGGATTAGGAACAGATCATTTGATCTCTCGGGTGAACAGGATGTAGCAGAGTCAGTTAGAGTGGAGACAAAAAAAACCAAAAAACAAGAAACTCGAGTTTACTGTTTGAGTGCATGAGTGAAGCTTGTGCTGAGAGAAACATACCTATGACTGTGTGAGAAGAATTGCTTGGTAAAATATACGATAGCAGCCACAGGATAATTAAATAAAGTCTGTGACTAAAATGCAGCAGTGCAGATCTGGAGAAGAAATTTATAATTTAGTGATGATACTTTGTCATAAAGTGTTTAGGAAGTGCTTAATGGGCAATATTAGTGTTGTGCGAACTGTGCGGTTGCTAACAAAACTTTCTGTGTATTGTTAAGGGTCCGATATTGAGGACGAGAGTAAAACAACGATGGTCCAGAAGAGCTTGATCAACACAATTGATTTTAATGAATACACGCAGCGTGGGGAGGTGTAAACTGCAAAACATCAGTTGTAAATCTCCGCCCAAAAATACACTTCAGATTCCTTTTATAACATCAGGGTATTATAACGCCCCCTCTTGCGTTTACAAGCACATAATTTGCATCTTAAGAACATTGTTTGCCCCTTGTACAGACAATGATCAATCTTAAGAGATAAATGCAGACACAGAAGTTCCCCTTTCTGGCACCCTCTTCCAAATATGGTGATGATCTCAGGCCTTTGAGGTCCCCATGGACTTGTCCTCCTTCTGTCACCTATTGTCAAGTAAACTCTAGTGCAACATGTTGCTGAACGCACTCAGGCCTGTGTTCAGCTACTATTTTACTGTAACAATATACTCAGCATATAAGCTTTTTAAGATTATAGATTTAACTCAACAATTTAAAGTGGTTATAACTGCACCTGTAATAAACATGTTAATATGTGATTATGATAACACCTGTAATACAAATTATAACATAATGCCAACAGCTTCAATAAATGCTTTGATGAAATGATAATTAATGCAACGATAAAGATGATGGTTATGAACAGTAACAGTAAAATAATTTCTTTAATCCTACAATTCCCTCTCTTGACGTCTCCACACCGTTTTCTTGTGTCACTCCTCGACCCACTCTGTCACCTCTAGATCCATTAATGGCATCATGGGCCCCGAAACCACCATTCCCAGGTCCACTGCCTTCGCTCTGACCCTCTCTAGCCGTCCTCTGACTCAGCAAATCAGACAATAACCTCAGGTCATCTGGGTGGTCCAGTAATAAAACGCCAGCTCCCACTTGAAAACACTTCATGCTTAAGTGGTCTCTGCTCCTTTTCTGGGTCCCTCTCTAGTAGAAATCTTCTCCTGTAAGGGATAGAAAACAAACAGCCTCTCTCTGCTACACCTCACTAATCTACTGTGTTCATCTAATGTTCCTTTAATTATTCAAAGTTGGTTCACAATATCATGTTCTGGGCTTTATCCTTTATATTAACTTTACTTAATCTCAATGCTCTTTATGTGTGTGAGCAACGCTTTTAGTTCTATTAAACACACCCAGGGTAAAATATACACCATCCCCATGTCAGCCTAAATCTCCGCTAGAAAGCACACTTCAAAATTTTCTATCAGGATTTACGCCTCTTTTTGCTTCAAGCATATACATAACATGCAAAAGTTACTGTTAATGCCAGTTAGACAAGTTTCCATTATCTACAACATTTTGTTTCACCGTCTCACCCCCACACGTTTCCTGTTCACTTATTGCATACTTATCTTTAACACCTTCTGCCTCAGTAGTTGCTAAGCAGAAACAAAGCAACATGTGTTCCACCTTTGCCCTATAAAATAAATCTATGTCATGTTTGTGTCTGTAAGCATGTTAGTTCTTTATGCTTTTGACTGGATTGAATCGCTACAATCCTTTTAAACAGAGACTCACAACCAATCAGGTCCCCACCGGTAGACTCCTCCTCAGCCAATTATAATCTGAAAAGCCCACCTTATGATTGTTCTCCCAAGAATTTTGTCAGCGCTGTTAGTTCACTCTCTTCCAGGCCTGCTTCAGAACAAAAATGAGAAAAAGAGAGAGCTGATTATTAGTTCATCAAACACAAAACAAAATCACCTGTCAGGTTTTTTCTAAGTGCACTGTTACAAAATAATGGGCCCCCTTTAGACATGTCCATGTTTATTAAAACTCCCTCTATTAAAAAATAAAAACAACAACCTCACAAATCTTCAACAATCTTAAATGTCACCTGTTCAACACACTGAAAACCTTGTCAAAAGCTGCACCGTTTTGCACACAACAATGTCCCCCTTTAATCACTTTACCATACTTAGATTCAGTATAACATATAAACACGTTATAACAATGTGTCAACACTAAATTATAAATTTCTTGTCCAAATCTGCACCTCTGAACAGTCTACTTTGCTTCCCTTCCTTAAGGCCTCAACCACTCAGACACACACTCCTTTCAGCTAATTTGCATACTGAGTCATATCTCAACAAGTCGCCGTGACAAAAGAAATGCCTGTTTAAACCTTAACACATTATTGAATTATTTTCTTTTCCTTTCTATAATAATTACTGGTTTTGATCACTCAATACGAAAGCACTCCTAAGTCACTCTTTTAAAACTACTTTAATCACTTCTCTTTTCCATAACTCACTCCCTTGTCATACAGCTTCTTTTGAGTTATTCCTCAACTTCAAACTCAAGTGTATTTTATTCAACATTCACACCATTGTAACACTCATACAACTAGCAACCTGATCTTCATTGCGTATGTTTGTTTTCTTAGCCAAGTTAAATAAATGTCTATGCATTAATCTTCATGAGCTTATCTCTGTAAGGTTAGTGCATTTTCTGTTTGTATGTGTGGTTTTGTAAATCTCCAAAAGTTGAATCTGTTCATCTGGACGTAGCGTTTTGTGGGAGAAACGTTTCGTCACTCATCCAAGTGACTTCTTCAGTCTCAGCTGACTGCAGGTTTCCCCAAACCTTATAAACAGTACATTTGCATAATGACTGAAACCAGCCCACTGAAGGAACAATGGGCTGTGAGGTCAGTTCCTTAATCATAATTATGCAAATTTCCATGACCATTGATCAACAATCACTGACCAAAACCCACTGATCAAAGAACACTGATCAATGGCCATGAGTACCATTCACAGAGAGTTGGGGAATGGCTGCAATCACAGCGTTGTAAGATGGCGAAAGATGTACCCTTAGGCCCCCTCCTCGATTCAGAGATGGTCTTTCCCTCTTCACGTAAATGGCCTCCTTGACTCCGCGCTCAAACCAGCGTTCCTCCCTGTCCAGGATGTGTACATCCTCATCGTTGAAAGAGTGTCCACTGGCCTGTAGGTGTAAATAAACTGCAGAGTCCTGGCCTGATGAGGTTGCTCTTCTGTGTTGTGCCATCCGCTTCGCTAGAGGTTGTTTGGTTTCCCTGATGTATAAATCCTGGCAATCCTCCTGGCACTTGACAGCGTACACTATGTTACTCTGTTTGTGTCGGGGGACCCGATCCTTGGGGTGGACCAGTTTTTGGCGCAGCGTGTTTTGGGGTTTAAAAGCCACAGAGACACGGTGTTTAGAAAAAATGCGTCTCAACTGTTCCGATACTCCTGACACATACGGGATCACTACAGGTTTTCGCCTGGGCAGCGGTTGTCCTTCTCTCCTGGATCGACTGGAGCTTTCTTTAGGTGCCTTTCCCACTTTGACAAAAGTCCAGCTGGGATAACCACATTTACTCAGGGCCTTCTTGATGTGATGTTCTTCTGCTTGCCTGGCCGCTGTGTCAGTGGGGATGGTGTTTGCTCTGTGTTGTAGCGTCCTGATGACACCCAGTTTGTGCTCCAGTGGATGATGAGAGTCAAACCTTAGATACTGATCCGTATGTGTAGGTTTACGGTACACGTCAGCCTTTAGATGTCCCCCATTACTGATGGAAATCTCACAGTCTAAGAAGGCTAACCTGCCACTTTTCATATCCTCCCTGGTGAATTTGATGTGTCGGTCCACCGAGTTAATGTGATCCGTGAAATGTAGTACGTCCTGAGATTTGATTTTCACCCAGGTGTCATCCACATATCTGAACCAATGGCTTGGTGGTGTTCCAGGGTAGGATAACAAAGCCCTCTTTTCCACTTCTTCCATGTACAAATTGGCCACGATGGGTGAAACTGGGGAGCCCATGGCACACCCATGTTTCTGCCTGTAGAACTGACCCTTGTATGTGAAGTAGGTGGAATGAAGACACAGTTCCAAAAGCAAACACACTTGGTCGATGCTGAGAGTGGTCCTGTTGCTGAGGTTGGTGTCATCCTGTAATCTCTTACGGACTACCTCCAACGCTTCCGTGACTGGGATGCAAGTGAAGAGAGATGTAACGTCGTACGAGACCAAGGTTTCATCTGCCTCCATAATGACATCTCTCACCTTCTCAACAAAATCCAGGGTGTTCTGGATGTGGTGTTCAGAGCTGCCAACCAGCGGGTTGAGGATCGAAGCCAGAAACTTGGAGATGTTATAGGTGACCGAGTTGATCATGCAGACAATAGGTCTTAAAGGTGCACCCTGCTTATGTATTTTCGGTAAACCATACAGACTTGGTGTAGACTCCCCTGGGTACAGCCTGTGGTATGAGGTCCGGTCGATAGCCTTGTCTTGTTCTAACTGCTTCAGACAGTCTTTCACCCTCTTCCTGTAGCCACTTCCTGGGTCTCGTTTCAGGGGCTCATAAGTATTTTCATCACTGAGTAGTGACAAAATCTTCTCATGATAGTCTTTCTGGTTAAGCAATACTGTGCACCTACCCTTGTCTGCCGGAAGGATGATAATGTTCAATTCAATTCAATTCAATTTTATTTATATAGCGCCAAATCACAACAAAAGTCGCCTCAAGGCGCTTTATATTGTACAGTAGATAGCACAATAATAAATACAGAGAAAAACCCAACAATCATATGACCCCCTATGAGCAAGCACTTTGGCGACAGTGGGAAGGAAAAACTCCCTTTTAACAGGAAGAAACCTCTGGCAGAACCAGGCTCAGGGAGGGGCGGGGCCATCTGCTGCGACCGGTTGGGGTGAAAGAAGGAAAACAGGATGAAAGACATGCTGTGGAAGAGAGACAGAGATTAATAACAGATATGATTCGATGCAGAGAGGTCTATTAGCACATAGTGAGTGAGAAAGGTGACTGGAAGGGAAAAACTCAATGCATCATGGGAATCCCCGGCAGCCTACGTCTATTGCAGCATAACTAAGGGAGGATTCAGGGTCACCTGGTCCAGCCCTAACTATATGCTTTAGCAAAAAGGAAAGTTTTAAGCCTAATCTTGAAAGTAGAGATAGTGTCTGTCTCCCGAATCCAAACTGGAAGTTGGTTCCACAGAAGAGGGGCCTGAAAACTGAAGGCTCTGCCTCCCATTCTACTTTTAAATACTCTAGGAACAACAAGTAGGCCTGCAGTGCAAGAGCGAAGTGCTCTAATAGGGTGATATGGTACTACAAGGTCATTAAGATAAGATGGGGCCTGATTATTTAAGACCTTGTATGTGAGGAGCAGGATTTTGAATTCAATTCTGGATTTAACAGGAAGCCAATGAAGGGAAGCCAAAACAGGAGAAATATGCTCTCTCTTTCTAGTCCCTGTCAGTACTCTTGCTGCAGCATTTTGGATTAGCTGAAGGCTTTTCAGCGAGTTTTTAGGACATCCTGATAATAGTGAATTACAGTAGTCCAGCCTGGAAGTAATAAATGCATGAACTAGTTTTTCAGCATCACTCTGAGACAGGATATTTCTAATTTTAGAGATGTTGCGCAAATGGAAGAAAGCAGTCTTACATATTTGTTTAATATGTGCGTTGAAGGACATGTCCTGGTCAAAAATGACTCCAAGGTTTCTCACAGTGTTACTGGAGGCCAAGGTAATGCCATCCAGAGTAAGAATCTGCTTAGATACCATATTTCTAAGATTTTCAGGGCCGAGTACAATAACCTCAGTTTTATCTGAATTAAGAAGCAGAAAGTTAGCGGCCATCCAGGTCTTTATGTCTTTAAGACATTCCTGCAGTTTAACTAATTGGTGTGTGTTACCTGGCTTCATGGATAGATAGAGCTGCGTGTCATCTGCATAGCAGTGAAAATTTATGCTATGTCTTCTAATGATGTTGCCTAGGGGAAGCATGTATAATGTAAATAGAATTGGTCCTAGCACTGAACCCTGTGGAACACCATAATTGACCTTAGTGTCTGAAGAGGACTCTCCATTTACATGTACAAATTGGAGTCTATTAGATAGATATGATACAAACCACTGCAGTGCAGTACCTGTAATACCTACAGCATGTTCTAATCGCTCTAATAGGATATTATGGTCAACAGTATCGAATGCAGCACTGAGGTCTAGCAGGACAAGCACAGAGATGAGTCCACTGTCAGAGGCCATAAGAAGATCATTTGTAACCTTCACTAAAGCTGTTTCTGTGCTGTGCTGAGCTCTGAAACCTGACTGAAACGCTTCAAATAAGCCATTCCTCTGCAGATGATCAGTTAGCTGTTTGACAACTACTCTTTCAAGGATTTTTGATATGAAAGGAAGGTTGGAGATTGGCCTATAATTAGCTAAGACAGCTGGGTCTAGAGATGGCTTTTTGAGTAAAGGTTTAACTACAGCCACCTTGAAGGCCTGTGGTACATAGCCGATTATTAGAGATAGGTTGATCATATTTAAGATTGAAGCATTAATTAATGGCAGGACTTCTTTGAGCAGTTTTGTAGGAATGGGGTCTAAAAGACACGTTGATGGTTTGGAGGAATTAATTATTGAAGTTAACTCAGAAAGATCAATTGGAGAAAAAGAATCTAACTTAACATTGATGGTACTAAGAGTAGCTGTAGATGATATTACATCTGTGGGATGATTATTGGTAATTTTTTCTCTAATGATAAAAATTTTATTTGTGAAGAAGTTCATGAAGTCATTACTAGTTAACGTTAAAGGGATGGTTGGCTCAGTAGAGCTCTGACTTTTTGTCAGCCTGGCTACAGTGCTGAAGAGAAACCTGGGGTTGTTCTTATTTTCTTCAATCAGTGACGAATAGTAAGATGTTCTGGCTTTGCGGAGGGCTTTCTTATAAAGCAGCAAACTATTTCTCCAGGCTAAATGATGATCCTCTAAATTTGTGACACGCCATTTCCTCTCCAGCTTACGAGTTATCTGCTTTAGGCTACGTGTTTGAGAATTATACCACGGAGTCAGGGACTTTGGATTTGAGGCCTTAGTTTTCACAGGAGCTACAGTATCCAGAGTCGTACGTAATGAGGAGGTAAAATTATTAACAAGATAATCGACCTCTGTTGGAGTAGCGTTCAGATAGCTGCTCTGCTCTATGTTGGTACAGGGCATTGAAGATGATAACAGTGGGTGGATTATATTCTTAAACTTAGTTACAGCACTTTCAGAAAGACATCTACTTTGATAAAGTCTACTCTCCACTGCTGTGTAATCAATTATTGTAAATGTAAATGTTATCAGGAAATGATCAGACAGCAGAGGGTTTTCAGGAAACACTGTTAAATGTTCAGTTTCTATGCCATATGTTAAAACAAGATCTAGAGTGTGATTAAAGTGGTGGGTGGGTTCTTTTACATTTTGAGAGAAGCCAATTGAGTCTAATAACAGATTAAATGCCATGTTGAGGCTGTCATTTTTAGCATCTACATGGATGTTAAAATCACCCACAATAATTATTTTATCTGAGCTGAGCACTAAATCAGATAAAAAGTCTGAGAAATCAGAGAGAAACTCTGTGTAAGGCCCAGGTGGACGATAGATGATAACAAGTAAGACTGGTTTCTGAGTTTTACAGCTGGGGTGGACAAGGTTAAGCATCAGGCTTTCAAATGAATTAAAAGTCTGTCTTGGTCTTTCGTTAATTAATAGGCTGGTGTGAAAAATTGCTGCCACACCGCCCCCTCGGCCTGTGCTTCGAGATTTCTGGTAGTTAGAATGACTCGGGGGTGTTGATTCATTTAAACTAACATACTCATCCGGCTGCAACCAGGTTTCTGTAAGGCAGAGTAAATCGATTTGTTGATCAATTATTAAGTCATGTACTAACAGAGACTTGGAGGAGAGAGACCTAATATTTAATAATCCACATTTCACTGTTTTACTCTTTGGTTCAGATGTGGATACTGTATTGTTCTTTCTTTGTGATTTTTTATGTTTAAGTTGTTTATTGCTGGTTTTTGGTTTGTTTTTTGTCTTTTTGGGAGCTGACACAGTCTCAATGGAGATGGGTTTTTGGGGGGGTAGCAGGAGGAGAGAAGCTGCAGAGAGGCGTGTAAGACTGCAACTCTGCTTCCTGGTCCCAACTCTGGATAGTCATATTTTGGGGGGTTTAATAAATTTGTCCATATTTCTAGAAATGAGAGCTGCTCCGTCCAAAGTGGGATGGATGCCGTCTCTCCTAACAAGACCAGGTTTCCTCCAGAAGGTTTGCCAATTATCTATGAAGCCCACATCGTTTCTGGGACACCACTCAGACAGCCAGCAATTTAAGGAGAACATGCGGCTAAACATGTCACTCCTGGTCTGATTGGGGAGGGGACCAGAGAAAACTACAGAGTCCGACATTGTTTTGGCAAAGTTACACACCGATTCAATATTGATTTTAGTGACCTCCGATTGGCGTAACCGGGTGTCATTACTGCCGACGTGAATTATGATCTTACTGTATTTACGTTTACCCTTAGCCAGCAGTTTTAAATTTCCTTCAATGTCGCCTGCTCTGGCCCCTGGAAGACAATTGACTATGGTTGCCGGTGTCTCTAGCTTCACATGTCTGAGAACAGAATCACCAATTACCAGAGTTTGACCCCCGGCGGGTGTGTCGCCGAGTGGGGAAAAACGGTTAGACACATGAACAGGTTGGTGGTGTACCTGGGGCTTCAGTTTAAGACTATGCTTCCTCCTCACCGTCACCCAGCCGCCCTCTTTCCCCAGCTGCTTGGGGTCTGCCGGGGAACAGCTAGCGGGGCCTACGCTATCTTCGGCTGCACCAGCTACAGGGGCCTGGCTAGCTACGGGTGAATGAAGGGTGCGAAGCCGAGTCTCCAATTCAGTAATCCTGGCCTCCAGAGCTGCAAATATGCTACATTTATTACAGGTATCATTACTGCTAAAGGAGGCCGAGGAGTAACTAAACATCTGACACAATGAGCAGGAAAGTGCAGGAGGGACAGGTGAAGTAGCCATGGTGCTAACGAGTCGGCTACGAGCTAAGCTAAGCTAGCGAAACAGTAAAGAGACAGTGAGTGAATACTTTGGCTATAAATTAGGTAGTGAGTACACAGAAAGGGTGATTCAGATGAAGCACGTTAAGATTATACTATGAAAAAGGGATGTATCAAAAGATTTAAATTAAATTGCTAAGCAGAAAAGCTACTCAGAAACACCACTGTGTTTGAGCAGGAACAGGAAGTGATACTCTACCACAAAGCGAGCGAACACCAAGTGACAGCGCCACCAAGAGTCAGATCCCAATTGATCAGTGTTCTTTGATCAGTGGGTTTTGGTCAGTGATTGTTGATCAATGGTCATGGGAATTTGCATAATTATGATTAAGGAACTGACCTCACAGCCCATTGTTCCTTCAGTGGGCTGGTTTCAGTCATTATGCAAATGTACTGTTTATAAGGTTTGGGGAAACCTGCAGTCAGCTGAGACTGAAGAAGTCACTTGGATGAGTGACGAAACGTTTCTCCCACAAAACGCTACGTCCAGATGAACAGATTCAACTTTTGGAGATTTACTTTCCTGGATGACTGAGAATGCATCAAGATGGTTTTGTAAATGTTTCTTTTGCAGTGTTTCAGACTCCTTTACAATTCTCAAGCTGATTTTGACAGGAAGTGTTTTCTCTCTATGGCTCATCACTGGTCATTGTTAATGACATTTCCCCTCCGCCTCAGCCCAGCGGCTTTACCCTTCAAGTCCCGTCTCCACCAGTGAGTCCAAGCTCACACGGACTTAGGCCAAGTAGTCGTGACTGTGCCTTCCTTAGGTTGTCCCAGGGTTTTGAGATGGGATCTTACCCGTCATGGGCTATCCAGCCTTCCACACTCGCCTGATACAGGGGCCAACTGGGCAATGGTGTTATCAGGTTAGGGGACACACTGGTTCTGGAAATTAAAGGAGTGTAAACTGCTTTCTTTATTGCATGTGTGTATTAAACTTTCCAACAATAATTTCACATGTAACAATTTGTGTACGTGCGTTTTCAATTCATTAATATAATTGTTAGTTCATGTATTTATTTCTCTCGGTCTTTCTCTTTTCTAAAACCTGTAATTAATATAATTTTATTACTTTTTCTTAAAACATGCATTCGCTTCATCTTCTTAGAATTTAACTCGTCTGTCTATTTCTCTGAGTGCTCCCCTGACACAGTCAGTCACACACACACCTTCCTGTCACACACACTCCAGCACAGTTTTTTCTGTTTCTCTTTCCTGTTTCTACAGATTAATCAAACACTTGTTTTTTCATATTTACAGTCTACAAACCCTCTTTAGTTTTACTAAGTCTTGGTCTAAAAACAATACCTTTTTTTAGACCAAAAACATCATTCACACAATACTTTCATAATCGTCTCACACACACTGCCTCTTCTCTCAACCTTCCACTTTTTCACTCACTCTACTATTAACCTTCGTAGTGTTATTATTTTGTATATTATTTTGTACAAATCACACAGAATCACTCAGATCCAGTGCTCACAGCATTCAGACAGTTAAAATCACTCAAAATACGCTTTCCTAAGAGTATTTTATCAGAGATGCCTTTCATAATCAGAAAGAGCAAGTCAAAGAAAAAAACAATTGAAACCTCTAATATGTCTCACAGCACACACATAAAATGGAAAAATAAAACACGCCAGCATTTATTGCTGAAGAGAGGTTACTACTGAAAGTAATATGTTAGTCTTAGGTATATACAATGCACTCAATATCTATCTATCTATTGTTACGGGTCCGAAATTGAGGATGAGAGTAAAACAATGATGGTCCAGAAGAGGTCAATCAAACAATTGATTTTAATGAATGCACGCCGCGTGGAGAGGTGCAAACTGCAAAACAGTTGTACATCTCTACCCAAAATACACTCTAGATTGCTTTTATAACATCAGGGTATTGTAACGCCCCTTCTTGCGTTTACAAGCACATAATTTGCATGTACAGAACATTCATGTATTTTAAGAATTAACTGCAACATAGAGGTTCCTCCTTGTGGCATACTCTTAAGAATATGGTGATGATCTAAGGCCTTTGAGGTCACCATGGGCTGGACATCCTTCCGTCACCTGTAACTAGGCAAACTCAAATGCAACAAGAAGCTGAATACATTCAGGCCTTTGCTCAGGTACTATTTTACTGTAACAATATACTCAGCATATGAGTTATGATATATATATATTTAACTCAATCATTTTAAAGTAGTTATAACTGCACCTGTAATAAACATGTTAATATTTAATTATGATAACCCCTATAATATAAATTATAACATAATGCCAGCAGCTTCAATAAACACTTTGATGAAATGATAATTACTGCAATGATAAGATGATGGTTATGTAAAATAATCCCTGTAATTCCACAATTCCCCCTTTTGACGTCTCTTCCAGAGACGTCACTACACTATTCCCAGGTCCACTACCTTCGCTCTGACCCTCTCTTGCCGCCCCCTGACTCAGCAAATCCGACAACCACCTCATGTCCTCTAGGTGGTCCAGCAATAAAACACCAGCTCCCACTTGAAAACACTTCATGCTTAAGTGGTCTCTGCTCCTTTTCTGGGTCCCTCTCTAGTGGAAATCTTCTCCTGTAAGGGATAAAAACAAACAACCTCTCTCTGCTACACCTTACTAACCTACTGTGTTCATCTCAGGTTCCTGTCATTATTCAAAGTTGGTTCCCAATATCATATCAGGCAAAATCACAAACCCTACTGCCACGTCTACTTTGTTAAGCTCTTCAGCTAGACTCTGTACCGGTTTGCCAATCTGTGTGTACATGCCTCTACACTTTTAATGTCTAAATGCACATCTGGATGTATGTGCACTTGTATGTCTATCTGCATCTATGAGTCAATGATTTGTCAGATATAAGGCGTTAATGTGAGAAATGTTTCCTGACTATTAACTCCTGATACTCAAGGAACTTTCCTGTTTGCCGAACTTCCTAGGTTTGGCCTTTTACACTTTTACTAAAGAAATTTTAACAAAGCCCAAAAAGATTTTTATTTTGCTCCTGTGCTTGACAGGTTAAGCGAAGTTGTTTTTTGTTTTGTTTTGAAATTTTCCCTTCTGTGTGTGTGTGTGTACATAAGTAAGAATATGATAATCAACATAAGATCCCTGGTTTGCAAATGATTTTCTGCCCCCGCTGCAGGGCAACATCCTACATCATTTTGTGGTGAGTCTATGTTGGCTAGTTTAATGCAAATATGTAACAGTTGCTTCATTACATTGCCCACTCAGAGTTGCGCAGTTTCAAAGTATGTGGAGAGTTCAATACACATTTCTTGGCTAATTATTTTCCCAATAAAAGTGAAATCACACATTGCATTTGATTTCACTTATATATTATCATGTTCTGGGCTCTATCCATTATATTAACTTTATTCAATCTCAATACTCTTTATGTGTGTGAGCAACGCTTTTAGTCTTATTAAACACAACCCAAGTAAAATGCACACCATCCCCATGTCAGCCTAAATCTCCGCTAAAAAGCACACTTCAAAATTTTCTATCTGGATTTACGCCTCTTTTGGCCTCAAGCATATACATAACATGCAAGGGTTACTGTTAATGCCCGTTAGACAAGTTTCCATTATCTACAACATTTTGTTTCACCCGGCTCACCCTTACACATTTCCTGTTCACTTATTGCATATTTATCTTTAACACCTTTTACCTCAGTAGTTGCTAAGCAGAAACAAAGCAACCTGTGGTCCACCTTTACCCTGTAAAATAAACTCATATCATGTTTGTGTCCGTAAGCATGTTTTGCATTCATTCATTACACTCCCCGCCATTCCTGCAAGTTAGGAGCTGTAAAGTTGAAAGCTGCATCAAGTCCAGGCCTTTGGCCTGGCCTATATTTAAATCATGTGTGTTTGTAAGCGCGCATGCAATTCACCTGCTATGTTCTCATCATCCCTCAACATGTATCACCTGGACACTCTCACCAGTGAAGCTTAAAACCCTCTTGGATAGAACATCAACTCTAAACAAGCACAGTTATGGATTGTGTATAAAATTAACTCAACCTCATGCTAACCTACATAAGTACCTGTCTTAAGAGAGACCTCTGCACAGCTCAGACGCCAATTGCAAGAGCTCTCTAACATTAGAATCATCAACTGTGACTTATATAGTGTTATTTCGGTACTTTATACTTCACACATTTTTGAACGTTGTTTATATGGGGAGTTCCTCTTTTTGTGTCTATATTTATTAATATGCCTTGTGCACTAAAGCTTCCTGTTTTTCAGTCTGGCTGAGCACTTGTTTGTGAGTATAAACTGGCCTCTACAAGCCTTCATTAGCAGATACACATTACAAATACTTCATATATACAGAGAAAAACCCAATAATCCACATTTCACTATTTTGTTCTTTGGTTCAGATTTGGATTCTGTATTGTTCTTTATTTATTATTATTTATATTCAGATTGTTTTTGCTAGTCTTGGTTTGTTGTTGTCTGTTTGGGAGCTGACATAGTCTCTATAAATAAGCTTCTTTTGGTGGAGTAGCATCAGGAGAGAAGCTCCAGAGAGGCATCTTCCATGTTAAACACTAAAATATAACATAAGAGATCTTCTCAACGTGTTGTATATTTTAATATTTCCTTATTATTTTGTCATAAAATAAATCAACCAAATAACTTAAGCTGTGTGACAGCACCTTGCGTTTACGCCAGGCTGTGAACTGCCCTATATCTACTTGCTACACCCCCTTTTCACCTAGTTTAATTTTTTCAATCCTAATTTAAACTATTCCTGACTTCCCTCAATGCACACTGTAAAGTGTAAAAGATACAATTAGCTTTCTCCTGGTAAAAGGTCCTACATTATTTTCTCTACCTTTGGAAACATCCTCTATCGAGTTAACCCATTTCATTTTTCAAACTTAGGCCTGATTTCTTCGCCCCCTTTAACGGGTAGCGCATATCCGGTCTGAACACTGTGTTTGGGCAATTTACGAATTGTTGCAGGATTTCTATGTTATGTAAAGTTCCTCTCATCCCTTTTATGCTTCCATTATAACCTGTGTCTAACAAGCTTTTGATCTTCTTTGTAATATAAACAACTCGGTGTATTTGTGCTCTGTTCTTCTCCTTTCTCTCGTCTGATCATCTCAAGTACGTCCTGTACCAAATTTGCTTCCTCTTTTCAAGCCCCACATTTAATTACCAGCTCAAACATATTTGCCCTATATTGCTGTCTCGACGTGTTTCCTGTCAACTTAACAGAGTTATTCTCAGAACTCAGAAAGGTCACGTAGACATTTGCTTAGTAACCCTAAAAGAGCACCTTTCATGTAGCTAATCGCATATATTAACACCCCCCTTTTTGTGACACATCTCATGTGTTACAAACTCAAAATCCTTCACTCAAGCTTAGGAAATTAAAAGAAAAAGGTTAGTCCTATCATATTAGGCATACATGCTCCGGAGCTTCAAACCTGTATTTAAGGAATGAAATCAAATTAATCATCATGTCAAATCTTTTCTTGGCTCCATCCACAGCCTGCATCCTTGAAACGTCCTAGAAACAAAAACCTGTGTGTTAACCAGAACATCACCTTTTATACTCAGTTTTCCACTTATGATCCAACCTGTGTTATAACAGAAAAGTTAAAACAGAACAATTATCAGTCATGTGTCCAACCTTAGTCCAGTCTTTTGTCAGTGTCCAGTCGGTCCAACCTATGGTCTGCCTGGTCCGTCCAGTCACCATCCATTTACACACATTCACTCACACGCATTACCATCAGGTATTGCTGACAGTGGAGACTATCTCGCAAATATTCAGTCTTCACTCTCAGCAACATCAACTCATTTATTTGTTTTACTTTGTTTTTAAGAAAATAGTTCTTTCTGCTTTTAGACTGGATTGGCTCGCGGCAATCCTTTTACTTTGTCAGCGCTGTTATCCACTCTTTTGCAGGCCTGCTTACAACAAAAATGAGAAAAAAGAGAGCTGAGTATTAGCTCATCAAAGTACAAAACAAAATCACCTGACAGGTTTTTCTTTATAAGTGCACTGTTACAAAACCCCTTAAACATGTCCATGTTTATTAACACTCCCTCTTTAAAAATAAAACAACAACCTCAAAAATCTTCAACAATCTTAAATTTCACCCATAGAACACACCCAAAACGTAAAAAAAGCTACACCGTTTTGTACACGAGATCCCCCTTTAAGCACTTTACCAAACTCACATTCAACCTTAACATATAAGCACGTTCTCACAATATGTCAACACTAATTTATAAACCTCTTAATCAAATTTGCACCTCTGAACAATCTACCCCTCCTTTAAGGCCTCAATCACACACACACAGCAAGCTCCTCTGTCCACATTCACACGAGCTCTCAAACTTTTTCCATACTCAGCCATATCTCAACAATTTAACTTGGCAAAATAAATACATGTTTAAACTTTATCACATTATTCGATTATTTTCATTTTCTTTCTATACTAATCACTTACTTTGATCAATCAGTGCAAGAGCACTCCTGAGTCACTCTTATAAACACTTTAATCACTTTATTAAACATTCACACCATTCTATCACTCATACAAGTAGCAAGCCGATCTTCATTGCGTATGTTTGTGTGTGCTATTTTGCATATATGGCTTCACAGTCTCACAGACACTTTCCCATTCTCCAGTTAAAGAGTCAGTTTTCTCCGTCCCCGAATCACTAACCCCAACTTTAATTTCCCACCTTAAATCACAGCCCTCCTGGCCTTCCGCCAGCAGTTAGGGCTTGCTCTCAGGTTCCTGGACACTGTAAACAATTCAACCAGAAACTTGCCTTAACATATCCATTCATGTTAACCTGTAGTTTCATCGACTCCTGGATCTGGAGAATTGGTCCAGGTCTGCTTGCCCCTAAAAATAACAAACTAAAACATTTTCATTATTATCACGGATGCCTAAACGACCCATTTCTCTTTTTCTAGTCAAAAATACCAATTATGCCATGTATGTAAGCGTGTTCTTCCTTGCGTTATGTGGTCATGTAAATGCAGTGTAAGCTGTTTTCTTCATTGCATCCTTATATATTCATTGCATTTTCATGTATTCATATTTAATTTATGCATCTTTTCACTGAGCTCTAGATTCAAACTATCTCACTTCTGATTCATTTCAAAAATAATCTCACATGTAACAATTTGTATGTGTGTTTTCTATTCATTAAGGTAATGACAATTATTTCTTTCATTATTCTTACCTTTTCTAATGTTTACCTCTTTGTTATGCTGTGGTGGACATCCCTAAACAATTCATGAGTTCAGGTTTCAATTTTCAATCCAATCATCTCCTATCTTCTCGCAGTCAAACTCGTCCAGCTTCATCTCTCACTGGTCCTCTCTGCACAATGTCCTGTTCGGGCTTCAAAGCTCCCGCAAACACAGTCTCAACTCAGCTGTTGTCTTCTTCTCTGTTTCTTTACAGTCTTTCTTTCAGATTAAGT
The DNA here is from genome assembly GCF_001858045.2 of Oreochromis niloticus. Classification (NCBI taxonomy): domain Eukaryota; kingdom Metazoa; phylum Chordata; class Actinopteri; order Cichliformes; family Cichlidae; genus Oreochromis; species Oreochromis niloticus. Next base: position 6,493,893 of record NC_031969.2, read on the forward strand.
CCCAGCATGGCAAAATATCACTCAATGTGTAGTGCTCTTCCACAATTCTTTATCCCACTGTTCAACTGCCCAGCCTGTATTTTCACAGTACATGTTACATTACTCTTACATGCTGCTGCTGGTCGTCAGTCGTCATCAGTGTTAATGGATCAGTGGCACTGTCGTTTGCCTGCTGTATTCAAGTCCACGATGTTCTATCGGTCTTCATCAGGCGATTAACTGTCCTTTGAACTTCTTCTCCGCTTCAGGGACAAAGTGAGAGATCCAGCCGCACAATTTCGAGCCAAAAACTGGCTTATTCTCCCAATTCTTTTAATCTACTTTTCTGCTGCTGAACTCAAGGTTGCAAAGTTGAAAGACGCCCACCTGTATTGACACACTAAACCATATAATTAGTATTATATTCATTTTTCTTAAAGGCTTCATTTGCTTCATGTGCCTAGAGTTAAATCTCTCTCTCTGTGTTCTTTCTGTACACACTCAGTTCCCATATATGGGCATGCACAGTTCCTGTTCACTATTTCCTGTCGCTGCAGCCCCGGTACATAGAGCAATATTTCCTGTTCCTCAAACTAATCTAACTCCTTTGTTTTTTTGTTTTCTTGAATTAAAAACACTTTCAAACTTTAGCACATCCTACTTTTCATCACACAAGAAATATATTTCACACTCCTTTATTCCATACACACCTTTTAAATGCTCTAACCTCTTTCAGACGCCATAAATCGTCTCACACGCACTGCCTTTCTCTCTCTCAGACTTCCCCTTTTCACTTACTCAGACAAATCACCCAGTCACTCAAATCAAATACTGACAGCATTCACACAATTAAAATCACTCGAAATACGCTTTCATACGAGTATTTTAAACATGCCTTTCATAATCAGAAAGAGCAAGTCAAAAGAAAAAAGAAAAAGAAAACTGAAACCTCTCATCGTCTCACACCCCGCTTCTCCACACACATCACCATTCTTTAGGTCAGTTTTGTAGCATCAGTCACACAATCATTACACAATACCCTGAATCCAACATGTGTATTTACACAAACTGTTATAAAATGTTGGTCAAAAAACACGGTGTGATTACAAAGAGTCAATAAAACATGAGTCCTATTACTCTCAACAAGTATTACGTCGTTCAAGGACGTGTAAAGCAAAACCCATACTCCAATTCTACATGTATCATAAAGTAGTCATCATAATTAACAACCGTAATGCCAACAAAGTAGAAATAAAAACAATTCTTCCCTTAAAACACCAATATAAGTCGTCCTTAACCCAGGCTCTGCAGTCAGTCATTAGCCACTCATTAGTAAACAGGAAATGTCACTCTAAATAAGTCACAGGCATCTCATTTACATAGACACAGACACACTCTCAAAATAACCAGCCTGCTGCAGTGCCCGTGGCAGACAGAGCCTATATACAAACATAGAAATTATAACACAGAGACGTCTGATAAATTAAATAATATTTACAAGGCCTTAAATTGCACAACCTACATAATTTAGACAAAATTTGAATTAACCCTCCAAGGGACAAACTCCAAGTTTTTGATAATCAATGACCCAGTATCAGGTCCAACCTGTGTCTGGTCTAATTGCTAAAGTTCCTAAGTCAATTTAAAAGCGTCCAACGCCCAAGGTCCAACCTTTACTACCCAAATAAGTGCATAAACCGTTCCAAACGGTAAAGTGGTCCAACCACTAGCTATTTTGGAGTTTCCCAAGTTCTCCACGATCGCCAATCGGACTATCCCGTCCAACGGAAAATCCTGAGCGTCCTCAGCAAGTTTGGAGCGTCACCTCCGAGAAATGCACTTCCTGGAACATCCCACAGTTCCGTTCTACATTAATTTAATTATGTTTTTTAAAGACATCCTATGCAACCACCAAACCGACTTTATTGATGTCCAAGCCCAGCTTTATATTCAATTATGACTGTATTACCATACACAGTTTCCAAATTACCTATAATCCTAAATTCAGTAGTCCAACTACTTTAAATTCTCTTTCCTTAGCAGTCCAACTGCATTTCCTTTAATCAGTACTGTCACTTAACCTTACATTATCATTACTTCAACTTCAATTCTCATGAGATTTTCACCAAAATCAAAACAGACCTTTACCAGTAATTTTCAGTGAGTAGACTTTCAATTTTGTCAGAACCAATTCAGCACTGTTTGGAAATAATTCAACAGGTAGTGCCTTACCTTTGAATAAGCCGGCTTATGTCCACTCACTTCGACCACTGACTCGTGTCTGCCTGTTTGAGCACCTTGGACCCTCTCAGTCTCAACCTCCACCTTTTCTCCCTCAACCCTCGGCCAATGCACCAAATGTTACGGGTCCGAAATTGAGGATGAGAGTAAAACAATGATGGTCCAGAAGAGGTCAATCAAACAATTGATTTTAATGAATGCACGCCGCGTGGAGAGGTGCAAACTGCAAAACAGTTGTACATCTCTACCCAAAATACACTCTAGATTGCTTTTATAACATCAGGGTATTGTAACGCCCCTTCTTGCGTTTACAAGCACATAATTTGCATGTACAGAACATTCATGTATTTTAAGAATTAACTGCAACATAGAGGTTCCTCCTTGTGGCATACTCTTAAGAATATGGTGATGATCTAAGGCCTTTGAGGTCACCATGGGCTGGACATCCTTCCGTCACCTGTAACTAGGCAAACTCAAATGCAACAAGAAGCTGAATACATTCAGGCCTTTGCTCAGGTACTATTTTACTGTAACAATATACTCAGCATATGAGTTATGATATATATATATTTAACTCAATCATTTTAAAGTAGTTATAACTGCACCTGTAATAAACATGTTAATATTTAATTATGATAACCCCTATAATATAAATTATAACATAATGCCAGCAGCTTCAATAAACACTTTGATGAAATGATAATTACTGCAATGATAAGATGATGGTTATGTAAAATAATCCCTGTAATTCCACACTATCTATCTATCTATCTATCTATCTATATATACACATCAAAACTCAGTCAATTACTATACATCCTGTAACAACTCAAAACTTTATTTATTTATTTATGCCCTCTAATAAACACAAATGGCGTCTTAAACACACGCATTCAACAATGTTCACAGCATTATTTGTGAAACCAACCGTGGTTTAACCCGTTCACAGCTTGCTAATTTGCATTTTATTGCTTTCTAGGACATTCTAGTCTCTAATTCCTCTGTTTTCATGTTACAACGTCTGTCACCATCTCACTAGCTGTATTCAGACCTCCCGTTTGACACACAGGTGAAACTATGTCAGTGGATCCCAGGCGTGTCCAGGACGCTGGAGCACTTGAGGGCAACCACTAAATATGATGTGGGGAAAATGAACAGAGGGAGTGATTTTAAGTCTGATTTCAGACCATGTAAGTATTAGTTAAGCCGGGAGTAGGGCAAAACCTTTATGGCCCCCGAAGTTCTAATTCCCACAACATATTGTTACACTAGTAAGCAAAACTTTTCTGTGATTAATCTGGCAGATTTTTGGGGGTTTTGTTTTACTGATAGGTTGATTCTGCCAGTTAGGTTTGGGTTGTTTTCCTGTTTTCAACAGAGGGAGTTTTTCTATACATGGACATGTCCAGAACTGGGCCCATTATTTTTGTAACAGTGCACTTAGAGAAAACCTGTCAGGTGTCACCCTTATGGTGATGATGTTTTGTGTTTTGATGATTTAATAATCAGCTCTTTTTTTTCTCATTTTTGTTCTAAGCAGGCCTGTAAGATTGAATTAACAGCGCTGTAAAACATTTCAAATATAAGGTGAGCTTTTCCAGATTACAATGGGCTGAGGAGAAGGCTACTGTGGGGACCCGATCAGAGTGTGAGTCCCTATCTAAAAGGATTGCACCGAGTCAATCCAGTCCAAAATCATAAACAATTGTTTTTTCTTTTAAAAATAATGACGTGATCTTGCTGGTGATGGAGACTGAAATAGGTTGCGCGCAGGACTCTATTATCAGCAATATCTAGTGTGAATGCGTGTGCATGAATGTGTGACTGGACTGACGATGTGGACTAAAGTGTTGAATGACTTGACACTGAGACAAAGACTGGACCAACATTAGGATGAGTAAATGTTGACAAACAATTCACAATGCCGGTAAGGAAAGGGTGGATGCTTTTATTTGCTTTGTTTTGCTTTTGGCAGGAGCAGGAGGACAAGAGAGACCGGAGGGGACTTAACTCTTTGGCTGCTAATTTTGGGTGGCTGATGTTTGCTTTAAGAAAATTTTTGATATCACTCATGTTACCATTAACCATAACAGGCCACTATAGAAGTCAATTAAATTTTATAGAGGAAAAGAGTCAGAACCAAAACAATATTTATGAATTACATAGGGGAATGGTAGATTTGTCACATTCAAAATACAGTTATGAAATAACAAACACTGGTCCAAGTGACCGAGGTTTTTTCCCTTTAAAATAATAAATTATTAAAAGAGAGCACAACCGGTAGGGGCATGCGATAGGACATGGTATTGCAGGAAAACAAGAGCAAAGTAAAAAAAAGAAAAAAGTAAAAAAGAAAAATGGGGTTTTCAAATGTGAAATTCATGTTAACACACAGGTTTTGTTTCTAGGTAGTTCTGCGGATGCAGGCTCTGGGTGGAGCCAGGAGTTCAACAGATTTAACATGATAATTAAACTGATTTAATTTCTTAACACAGGTTTGCAGGCCCGGAGCAAATATACTCGAGAGGAGAATCGCTGAGGTGTTCTGAGAAATAATATGACTAACCTTTTTCTTTTAATTCCATAGATGTGGTGAAGCCTTTTCATTCTGTGTGACACATAAAATGTGTCAAAGGGGGAAATTTTAGGTTTAATTTGAAACAATGGATTATATGATCAGTGTATTTTGACTTTTTGTGTGTTTGATAATTTAACTTATGCAGAAATCATTGTTTTCATGTTTAAGCTTAACTGATTAAAGTAAACTGAATCCCGTTTAGAAAATAAAATGCCTGTGTTCATGAGAAGCTGAGTATCACACTGAAGGGGAAACTGTGTGACAGCTGGTTGAATGAAACATATGCTTTTGTGAAAGAAGGGAAGATGTTAAGATTGAAAATGTTTGATTTCTTTTTGATTTCTTTATAAGCGGTTATAATCATTTTTCATACACACATTGCAATTGTGCTCATAGGAATTGCCACTCAGTCTTGTGAAGGTCATAAGCTTCGTTCATATATAGGAGGAAAATATAGGAAAATGACTTAGAGTGCAGAGGGGTAAATGCAAACACACTTATACACATAAATAATAATTAGACTAATCCTGTAGATCATAGAGCCCCGAACATGATATTCTGAACCAACTTTGAATAACTGGAAGAACAATCCATTAACATATTAGATTATTGAGGCGTCGCAGAGAGGTGTTTTCCTTTTCTATCCTTTACAGAAGAAGGAGCAGATTCCAGAACCACAGCAAAACCACGAAGGGGTTGGCGAGAATCCAGGAAGCACCAGACCGAACGGATCTCGCCAAGAAAGGGGGACCCAAAAGAAGCATCCCAGAGAATCGCCCGTCCCAGAAGATTAGTTGTTTAAATTGTAGAAAAGGTCAAAAGCTCGTTAGACAGAGGGTATGGTGTGAGCACAAAGTAATGACAAGTAATGGGAGGATTAGCTTTAGTGATAGTTTGTAAGATTTTTATGTTATGTCAATTGCCCACAGTGGTCATGCCGGATATGGTCTACCCGTTAAAGGGGGAAAAAAGGACAATTAAGTGAACTGTAAGTTGTGTGCTTAGAAACCAGAAGTGCTTTTTAAAGAGGAAACGGGTTAACTCTATAGAGACTGTTTCCATAGATTGACAAAAGTAATTTAGGACCTTTTACTAGGAAAAAGCTAATTATATCTGTTTGGATTTTACCGTGAGCAGTGAGGGAAGTCAGAAGTGGGTCTAAACTATCATGCTGGGTGAAAAGGGGGTGTTAGGAAGTAAAGGTAGGACAGCTCACAGCCCGGCGTAGACACGAGGTGCTGTCTTAGAGCTTGACTTATTTGTTTGATTTATTTGTTGTGGATAGAAGTAATCATGCCACAATAATAAGGGAATATTGAAAATACACAAACCGTTGAGGGGACGGATGACATATATGGTTGAGCAATGGAAAAGTTTCATTTTGTTTAGTATGATTTCTTTTGTTAAATTCTTAGTTATTATTCTGACATGCAAGCAAAGTTAATGGGATAACTCAGGAATTAGTTCATCTCTCAGGAGAGAGATGAAAAAGGGGTAATGTTACGGAATAAATATATATTCTTAGTGCTTATTTTCTGTTTATATTGTTTTATAGAGGCCAGTGTAGAAAAAACGCCACTTTGAGTTATAATGTGTGCTAAAGGTCACAGAGTACTGTGTAAGACAGGAAACTGCAGAAGAGGCATTTGTGCAGGCCTGCAGAGTACAGGAAGTGAAACTAGGCAGAGTGCAACACAGGAGTTGTTTTGATCGAAACTGTGTGTGACTATGTGTGACGTATGACTGATTATGTTGTGCACATTTGGCTGCTAATGCTTCAGGTCTGTTCGGAATTTAGCCTGTGCACATCTCCTTTTCCGGAAATGTAGAATAAAGATGATTTTAAAGTTTTGACCACACTGAGTTGGGTTTTTTCTCTGTCAGTAAAAGAATATAAAAGAACTGGATTTGATACTCGAAACCCAAAAAACTTGGATTGATAGTGTTGGGTATTTGTTTCTGGAATAAAAATGCCCAGAAAACTTAAGAAAAAGGACGTAAGCGAATGTAGGGAAGTGGAAGAAGATGCTTCATCACAAGAAGACCAGCAACCTAATGCTAACGCTAGTGTGAAAGACTGCCCAGCTACCACGGATATGTTATTAAAAGAATTGCATGCTTTCAGAAAAGACACAAATGAGCAGTTTAATGCCATAAGGGAGAATGTGAATGGCATCGGTAAAAGACTCGATGAAGCAGAGGGACGCATAGATGGTTGTTGAGACTCGAATCCAGGTTTCGGAGGAGCTACTAATGAAACTAGCAAAACTTCAGATGCGATACGAAACTAAGCTATTGGATTTAGAGGGACATTCACGTCACAAGAATCTCACAATATATGGCGTGAAGGAAGGGGAAGAGGACACATTTCCATCTGTTGTAAATTTCGTAGAGACTCTATTTGAAAAGACAATGCGTCTCTCTTCTCCCACCGCATTGGGGATTGAAAGAGCACACCGGGCCGGTGCTGAGAAACCCCCTGAGGGGTTTGATTTTCAAGGCACTAGGATACATGTGGACAATGATTATGTCCCTGAGATACAACGAAGAAGAAAAGAATATGCGGCAGCAAAGAAGGTGCTTAAGGAGAATAACATTCGATTCCAGTCACCTTTCCCAGCCAGGCTGAGAGTGTACTACAAGGATGGAACAGTGACGTACAACACGGTGTATGAAGCGACTATGGACATGGTGAATAGAGGATTATCGGTAGACGTTGTGAGAGACAGAGCTCAAATAAAACAGCAGACTTGGCAAATAAGCATGAAGAAAAAACGAGGAAACATGATCCAAAGCAGGGCTTCAAGGAGCGTCTCCAGGCATTTAGGCACCAAGATGACTGTGGGTAATTAGGTTGCTTGTGACAGAGCATCATATCGAAGGTAAACTCAAGAGTATAGGGATTTAAGAGTAACTGAGATTATGGACTTTATTTTGATAAAGATGTTTTAGTTATAGATTTTGTTAATCTCATAAAGAGGGCATATAAAAGTAGACTAAAGTCAGGTCATTTATATGCTATTGGACCCAGTTCTTTTTATTCTTTTACTGGACAGAGAAAATGCAGACTCAGAGTGGTCAAAGTATTTATAATCATTTTATTCAAATGTCTTCCGGAAGAGAGATCCGCACGGTGGTAAGCATTTGCACATATAAAGCATTACAAGCATATCCCCTATGTTATAATCCGCTCGCTCCTCCCCTACTAAACCATCACTTGATCTTTTTCAATACTACATGTCTGCCCTATAGCTGCAAAAACGTCTGCACCCTAGCTCCTCATGTTATTTTGGCACAACTTACACGTCACACAGTTTTGATCACAACAACTTCTTTTACCTCTGTCCTTACTCCATGTGTGTGTGTGTGTGCCTAGTTCCGCTTTTTCTGTCTGCATCTGTTTCCTGTTCTTAATATACTGCCTCTGCAGCTCTATGCAAGACTTCCTGTTCTGCACAGTTCTAGTCTGGCTGAGCAGTTTGTTTGTGAGTCAAAGCTGGCCTTCCTTTATACAGGCCTTTATTATTAAAATACATAAAACAATATAATCAGAAAATAAGCACTAAGAAAATATATATATATTCCTCAACAATGCATAGTAAGCTGGACCCTACAGACCACTGGGCTCTCGGCCTGCGGGCTGATGAGGGCACTCTTCCACAAGTTGACAGAAGAGCTTTTCCCTCACTAACTAGAGCTAATATAGTGTTTATGCTTTTGGAAGTCAACATGATTGTATGTTTTTGTTATATAATGTTCTTTTCTACAATGTTGTTTTTTCTTTTTTCTTTTCTTTTTTTTCTCTAGGGGTGTACTTTTTGATTTTTTGTTATGTACAAAGCCTAAAATCATATAATGTTGTACAATACTGTCTCGTAAGCTAACTAAAGTAGTGTCATATAATGTAAACAGCTTGGGCAATCATATTAGAAGAAGTAAAATTATGTCAAAAATCAAAAATGTTAAAAAGAGAAGGAATAGAAGTTGCCTTTCTACAGGAATCTCACCTACCACAGTTTGAGCATGAAAAACTTAGGAAGTGGAAATTTAACCAGTATTCTTCTTCTTGTCCTCAGAGTTCCAAAAGGGGTGTGGTATTTTTAATTTCGAGTGGGCTTAATTTTGAATGCATTCAAGAAATAAGGGATAAGGAGGGGAGGTTTGTACAAGCAAAGGGGTACTTGGGGGGTATACTTACTACTGTTATTAATGTATATGCTCCCCCAGGATCAGAGTTAAAAATTTTTTAAACAGGTCTCTGAACTGATTGTTGTAGAGGCACAAGGCATTTTAACTTTGGGAGGAGATTTGAATGTTCGACTCAATCCATCTTTACACTCATCAAACCCACACGCCCCGTGATTAAACAAAATAACCAAAAATGTTAAATTAATTTGAAAGGATTTAGGGCTCATAGATGACTGGAGAGAGCTAAAACCCATAAAAATGGACTATACTTTTTTCTCTCACCCACATTAATTTTAATCTATACTGGACTATTTTTTTATGTTTCAAAAAGACTTTAACAGTGTGGTTAATTGTACAGGGTGGGCCATTTATATGGATACACCGTAATAAAATGGGAATGGTTGGTGATATTAAAGTCCTGTTTGTGGCACATTAGTATATGTGAGGGTTGCCCACTCCTCAAGATGGGTGGTCACTAGGGATGGGTATTGATAAGATTTTCACAATTTCGATTCCATTTTCGATTCTGTTTAATGATTCGATTCTTTATCGATTCTCTTATCGATTCTCTTATCGATTCTCTTAGCGATTCTTATTTTTTAAAAAGGAGAACACTAAAATCGATTAGCTTAGAAACCAAGCACACCATTGTTTTTCTTGTGACATTACCAATAAGTTTGATGTGTCACATAGCCCTCTTCCTATTGAAAAAACAAAAGTTGTATCCAAGATGGCCGACTTCTAAATGGCCACCATGGTCACCACCCATCTTGAGGAGTTTGCCCCCTCACATATACTAATGTGCCACAAACAGGACTTTAATATCACCAACCATTCCCATTTTATTACGGTGTATCCATATAAATGGCCCACCCTGTAGGACAGAAGTGATGGATTTATCGGACCATGCCCCACTGTATCTGGAAGTAGTATTAGGAAACGAAAGAAGCGACACATCTTGGAGATTAAATACAAGTATTCTATGTCCCTTCGAAAGAGCACATTAGCCAAGATATAATAAATTATGTAGCTGAAAACGATTATGAAGAAGTCTCTCCAAGTATTTTATGGGATGCCTTAAAAGCTGTTATAAGAGAAAAACTTATAGGCTACAGTACCAACTTAAAAAAGAAGAGAAATGAGCATCTAAGGAAACTCCAGGCACAATTACAAGATCTTGAAGATGCCCATGAAACAAGTGCAGATATAAATTTGAAATTTGAAATACAAAAGAAGAAAAATGACATTAATGAAAATTTCTCATGCGAGATACAAAAAAATATGGTTTTCTTACAACAAAGATACTATGAGGTAGGAGGCAAATCAGCAAAACTATTAGCCTACAAGTTAAAAAAACAACAATTAGAAAATACAATTCATAAAATAAAAGACCCTCAAACGAACAGCATACTGTACAAATTGGAAGACATTCAGCTAGCTTTTTAAAAATTCTACAAAGAACTACACACACAACCTAGAGTGGATGATAAATGTATGATATCCTTCCTAGACTCACTTAACTTACCAAAGGTGAGTGAAAATCAAAATATAACCTTAATCAAGGACATATCCGAAATTGAAATAAAAAAAGCTATCTCAAACTTAAAACCAAATAAATTCCCTGGTCTGGACGGATTTCCATCAGATTGGTATAAGGAAATGAAAGATCTATTGATCCCCTTGATGAAAACAACATTTAATTATATCTTAAAGACAGGAGTAATTCCCCCATCTTGGAACAAGGCATCTATTTCCTTAATAGCTAAAGATGGAAAGGATAGGCTTGACTGTGGAAATTATCGCCCTATTAGTGTTCTAAACCAGGACTATATGATATTCACATACATTCTTGCCAAAAGAATTGAAAATATTCTTGTTCAGATAATTAGCTTGGATCAAACTGGTTTTATTAAGCAGAGACAGATGCAAGATAATGTTCGCCGAACACTACGTATAATTGATAATGTAGTTAAAAATAAAATTCAGATATATGAACTTATGAGCTTAGATGCTGAAAAGGTTTTTGATCGGGTTAATTGGGAATTTCTATACAAAGTTATGGGCAAGTTTGGATTTCATCAGTCTTAGTTTATCATGACCATCCAGCACTATATAAATCACCAATGGCAAGAATTAAAGTCAATGGGGCGCTTTCAAATTCTTTCGATCTACAGAGAGGGACACGCCAGGGCTGTCCATTAAGTCCTCTACTCTTTGCTCTTTTTATAGAGGCCCTGAGTCAAAGTGTTACACAAAGCATTAATATTACTCGAGTCAAGATCAGGGGTAGAGAACATAAAATCTCTTTGTTTGCCGATGACATTTTGATTTACTTGACAAATCCAAATATCACCTTCCACAAGCTGTTATGATTTCTGGAGACCTTTAACTCAATGTCAGGTTATAAACTTAATATATCGAAGACTCAGATTTTAACTTTTAATTATAAGCCAAATCAGGAAATTAAGTCCAAAGCTAACTTGAATTGGGAGTTGGAGCAAATGAAGTATCTCGGACTTAATATCCTTAAAGATCTCTCCAAAATATGTGATGTAAATTTTAAACCTTTGTCCTAGAAAATAAATGAGGATATTAAAAGATGGACCTTAATACCAATCTTAAATTTCGAGTCAAAATTCAGATTCAGAAGCCATCTACACCACACCAGGGCCTGTGCTGCTGGCTAAGGTCATCTACACCACACCAGGGCATGTTCTGCTGGCTGAGGTCATCTCCAGCACACCATGTCCTGTGCTGCTGGCTGAGGCTATCTACACCCCACCATGGCCTGTGCTGCTGGCTGAGGCCATCTACACCAGAACAGGGCCTGTGCTGCTGGCAAAGGCCCTCTACACCACACTAGGGTTTGTGCTACCTGCTGAGGCCATCTACACCACACCAGGGCCTGTGCTGCTGGCTGAGGCTATCTACAGAACACCAGGGCCTGTGCTGCTGGCTGAGGCTATCTACAGAACACCAGGGCCTGTGCTGCTAGGTGAGGCTATCTACAACACACCAGAGCCTGTGCTGCTGGCTGAGGCCATCTACAACATACCAGGGCCTGTGCTGCTGGCTAAGGCCATCTACACCACAAAAGGGCCTGTGCTGCTGGATGAGGCCATCTAAAACATATGAGGGATTGTACTGCAGACCAAGGCCCTCTACAGCACGACAGGGCTTGTGCTACCGACTGAGGCCATGTACACCAAAAAGTGGCCTGTTTTGCTGGCTGATGCCATCTACACCACATGAGGGCCTGTGTTGCTGGCTGAGGCCATCTACACCACAACGGGGCATGTGCTGCTGGCTGAGGCCATCTGAGTGAAAAACGGGCCTGTGCTGTTGGCTGAGGCTAACTACAACACACCATGGCCTGTTTTGCAGGCTGAGGCCATCTACACCACACCATGGCCTGTGCTGCTGCCTGAGGCCATCAACACCATACCAAGGCCAGTGCTGCTGGCTGAGGCTATCTACACCACACCAGGGCCTGTGCTGCCGGCTGAGGCCATCTACACCACACAAGGGCCTGTATTGCTGGCTGAGGCTATCTACAACACATCAGGGCCAGTGCTGCTAACTGAGGCCATCTACACCATACCAGGTCCTGTGCTGCCAGCTGAGGCCACATCCACCACAACAGGGCCTGTGCTGCTGGCTGAGGCTATCAACAACACACCAGGGCCTGTGGTGCTGGCTGAGGCCACCCACACCACACGAGGGCCTGTGCTGCCGATTGAGGAAATCTGCACCACAAAAGGGCATGTGCTGCTGGCTAAGGCCATCTACACCACAGCACGGCCTGTGATGCTGGCTGAGGCTATCTACACCACACCATGGCCTGTTTTGCTGGCTGAGGCCATCTACACTACACCAGGGCCTGTGCTGTTGTCTGAGGCCATCTACAAAAAAACAAGTGCGTGTTCTGCTGTCTGAGGCCATCGACACCACTCCAGGTCCTGTGCTGCCAACTGAGGCCAGCGACACCACACTAGGGCCTGTGCTGCTGGCTGAGGCTATCTACAGCACACCAGGGTCTGTGCTGCTAGGTAAGGCCATCTACACCACACCAGGGCTTGTGCGGCTGACACAGGTCATCTAAATTTTAACAGGGCCTGTGCTACTGGCCGAGAACATCTAAAACAGATGAGGGCATGTGCTGTTGTCTGAGGCCATCTACACCACAACGGGGCCTGTGCTGCTGGCTGAGGCTATCTACATCACACCAGGGCCTGTGCTGCTGGCTGAGGCCACCCACACCACACGAGGGCCTGTGCTACCGACTGAGGAAATCTACACCACAAAAGGGCGTGTGCTGCTGGCTGACGCCATCCGCGACATACCAGGGCCTGTGCTGCTGGCTAAGGCCATCTACACCAAAAAGTGGCCTGTTTTGCTGGCTGATGCCATCTACACCACATGAGGGCCTGTGTTGCTGGCTGAGGCCATCTACACCACAACGGGGCATGTGCTGCTGGCTGAGGCCATCTGAGTGAAAAACGGGCCTGTGCTGTTGGCTGAGGCTAACTACAACACACCATGGCCTGTTTTGCAGGCTGAGGCCATCTACGACATACCAGGGCCTGTGCTGCTGTCTGATCCTTCTACACCACACCAGAGCCTGTATTGCTGGTTGAGGCAATCTACACCACACCAGGGCCTGTGCTGCAGGCTGAGGCTATCTACACCACACCATGGCCTGTGCTGCTGCCTGAGGCCATCAACACCATACCAAAGGCCAGTGCTGCTGGCTGAGGCTATCTACACCACACCAGGGCCTGTGCTGCCGGCTGAGGCCATCTACACCACACAAGGGCCTGTATTGCTGGCTGAGGCCACATCCACCACAACAGGGCCTGTGCTGCTGGCTGAGGCTATCAACAATACACCAGGGCCTGTGGTGCTGGCTGAGGCCACCCAAACCACACAAGGGCCTGTGCTGCCGATTGAGGAAATCTGCACCACAAAAGGGCATGTGCTGCTGGCTAAGGCCATCTAAAACATATGAGGGATTGTACTGCAGACCAAGGCCCTCTACAGCACGACAGGGCTTGTGCTACCGACTGAGGCCATGTACACCAAAAAGTGGCCTGTTTTGCTGGCTGATGCCATCTACACCACATGAGGGCCTGTGTTGCTGGCTGAGGCCATCTACACCACAACGGGGCATGTGCTGCTGGCTGAGGCCATCTACACCAGACCAGGTCCCGTGCTGCAAGCTGAGGCCATATACACAATGGCTCCTGTGTTGTTGGCTGAGGCCATCTGAGTGACAAACGGGCCTGTGCTGCTGGGTGAGGCTATCTACAACACAACAGGGCCTGTTTTGCTGGCTGAGGCCATCTACGACATACCAGGGCCTGTGCTGCTGGCTTAGGCTATCTACACCACACCAGGGCCTGTGCTGCTGGCTGAGGCCATCTACATCACATCAGGTCCTGTGCTGCTGGCTGAGGCCATGTACACCAAACCAGGGCCTGTGCTTCTGGCTGAGGCGATATACACCACACCAGGGCCTGTGCTGCTGGCTGAGGCCATGTATACCACACCAGGGCCTGTTCTGGTGTAGATGGCCTGAGACAGCCGCACAAGCCCTGGTGTGGTGTAAATGGCCTCAGCCAGCAGCACAGGCCATGGTGTGGTGTAGATGGCCTTAGAGTAGAATAGAATAGAATTCAACTTTATTGTCATTGCACATGTCACAGGTACAGGGCAACGAAATGCAGTTTGCATCCATCCAGAAGTGCTTTAGCCATGATATAGATATATTACAATATATATTAGCAATAATATAGATATGTAAGTATATTACAGAAATGGGTATGTTATGGTATGTTATAATGTACACGGTATGAAGTATGTTATGAATATTCTATAACTACAAGTATATACAGGCTGTAGTGAGTACAAGCTATGTACAGGCTATGAATAGGATATAAATATGAAAAACTATACAGAATATGAAATAAAAAACTATACAGAAATATGAGATATAAGTTATACAGAAATGTGAACTATGCAAGTTATGAACAGTTGTAGGTTTTAAAATTATCGTATGTACAGAATGATTATTTACACAGAACTATACAGTAGTGCAGTTAAGATAAGCGAGATATGTGGATATCTTCAGGAGTCTGACAGCTGTGGGGAAGAAGCTGTTCCGGTACCTGGTGGTCTTAGTCCGGAGGCTCCTGTAGCACCTCCCAGAGGGCAGGAGGGTGAAGAGTCCATGTGATGGGTAACCGGGATCTTTGATGATTTTCCCAGCCCTTTTCAGACACCGCTTCCTGTAGATGTCCTTTATGGCAGGAAGTGGTGCTCCGGCGATGCGTTGGGCAGTTTTCACGACCCTCTGCAACGCCTTCCGGTCCGAGGCAGAGCAGTTCCCATACCAGACTGTTATACAGTTGGTCAGGATGCTCTCGATGGTGCAGCGATAG
The DNA here is from genome assembly GCF_001858045.2 of Oreochromis niloticus. Classification (NCBI taxonomy): domain Eukaryota; kingdom Metazoa; phylum Chordata; class Actinopteri; order Cichliformes; family Cichlidae; genus Oreochromis; species Oreochromis niloticus. The sequence goes on from NC_031969.2 coordinate 6,509,319, forward strand.
AAGTTCACCAGGATGTCTGAGGACAGGTGGTTCTTCCTCAGAGTCCTCAAGAAGAAGAGGCGCTGGTGAGCCTTCTTGACCAGCTTGGAGCAGTTGGTCGTCCAGATGAGATCCTCGGAGATGTGGACTCCCAGGAACTTGAAGCTGCTCACACGCTCCACAGCCGTCCCCTTAATGTGGATGGGTGGATGTGGGTCAGCATTCCTCCTGTAGTCCACGATGAGCTCCTTAGTCTTCTCAGTGTTAAGCAGCAGGTTGTTTGTGTTGCACCACTCAGCCAGACGATCCACCTCCTCCCTGTAGGCGGTCTCATCATTGTCACTGATGAGGCCAATCACCGTGGTGTCATCTGCAAACTTAATGATGGTGTTGGAACCATCAGCAGGTCTGCAGTAATGGGTGAAGAGGGAGTAGAGGAAAGGGCTCATCACACAGCCTTGTGGTACACCGGTGTTCATTGTGATTGTAGATGAGCAGCGGTTGTCCAGCCGGACATGTTTGGGGCGGTTGGTCAGGAAGTCCAGTAACCATTTGCAGATGAGGGAACTGATGTCCAGGTCTGTCAGTTTCCTGATGAGTTGTGAGGGGTGGATTGTATTGAACGCTGAACTGAAGTCTATAAACAGCATTCTGGCGTAGGTGTTGTTGTTGTCCAGGTGTGAGAGGACAGAGTGCAGTGCGATGGAGACTGCATCCTCTGTGCTCCTGTTCTGGCGGTATGCGAATTGGTGGGGGTCCAGGGTGGGGGGGAGACAGGATTTGAAGTGTGCTAGGACCAGCTGCTCTAAGCACTTAGTGATGATGGGGGTGAGTGCTACTGGGCGGTAGTCATTGAGGCTAGATGGGTTGGAGTTTTTGGGTATCGGGATGATGCTTAGCCAGCAGCACAAGCCCTGGTATGTCATAGATGGCGTCAGCCAGCATCACACGCCCTTTTGTGGTGTCAGTCGGCAGCACAGGCCCTCGTGTGGTGTGGGTGGCCTCAGCCAGCAGCACAGGCCCTTGTGTGATGTAGATAGCCTAAGCCAGCAGCAAAAGGCGCCGTTGTGGTGTAGATGGCCTCAGACAACAGCACAGGCCCTTATCTGTTTTAGATGGCCTCGGCCACCAGCACAGGCCCTGTTAAAATTTAGATGACCTGTGTCAGCTGCACAAACCCTGGAGTGGTGGAGATTCCCTCAGCTACCAGCACAGGCTGTGGTGTGATGTAGACGGCCTCAATCAGTAGCAAAGGGCCTGGTGTGTTGTAGATGGCCTCACCGAGCAGCACAGGCCACGGTGTGTTGAAGATAGCCTCAGCCAGCAGCACAGGCCCTGGTATGGTGTAGATGGCCTCAGCCAGCAGCACAGGCCCTGGTGTGTTGTAGATAGCCTCAGCCAGCAGCACAGGCCCTGGTGTGGTGTAGATGGGCTCAGACAACAGCAGAGGCCCTGGTGTGGTGTAGATGGCCTCAGCCAGCAGCTCAGGCATTGGTGTGTTGTAGATAGCCGCAGCCAGAAGCACAGGCCCCATTGTGGTGTCGCTGGCCTCAGTTGGCAGCACAGGACCTGGAGAGGTGTCGATGGCCTCAGACAACAGCACAGGCCCTGGTGTAGTGTTGGAGGCCTCAGCCAGCAAAACAGGCCATGGTGTGGTGTAGATAGCCTCAGCCAGCATCACAGGCCGTGCTGTGGTGTAGATGGCCTTAGCCAGCAGCACAAGCCCTTTTGTGGTGCAGATTTCCTCAATCGGCAGCACAGGCCCTCGTGTGGTGTGGGTGGCCTCAGCCATACAATCACAATGAACACCGGTGTACCACAAGGCTGTGTGATGAGCCCTTTCCTCCACTCCCTCTTCACCCATTACTGCAGACCTGCTGATGGTTCCAACACCATCATTAAGTTTGCAGATGACACCACGGTGATTGGCCTCATCAGTGACAATGATGAGACCGCCTACAGGGAGGAGGTGGATCGTCTGGCTGAGTGGTGCGACACAAACAACCTGCTGCTTAACACCGAGAAGACTAAGGAGCTCATCGTGGACTACAGGAGGAATGCTGACCCACATCCACCCATCCACATTAAGGGGACGGCTGTGGAGCGTGTGAGCAGCTTCAAGTTCCTGGGAGTCCACATCTCCGAGGATCTCATCTGGACGACCAACTGCTCCAAGCTGGTCAAGAAGGCTCACCAGCGCCTCTTCTTCTTGAGGACTCTGAGGAAGAACCACCTGTCCTCAGACATCCTGGTGAACTTCTATCGCTGCACCATCGAGAGCATCCTGACCAACTGTATAACAGTCTGGTATGGGAACTGCTCTGCCTCGGACCGGAAGGCGTTGCAGAGGGTCGTGAAAACTGCCCAACGCATCGCCGGAGCACCACTACCTGCCATAAAGGACATCTACAGGAAGCGGTGTCTGAAAAGGGCTGGGAAAATCATCAAAGACCCCAGTCACCCAACACATGGACTCTTCACCCTCCTGCCCTCTGGGAGGTGCTACAGGAGCCTCCGGACTAAGACCACCAGGTACCGGAACAGCTTCTTCCCCACAGCTGTCAGACTCCTGAAGATATCCACATATCTCGCTTATCTTAACTGCACTACTGTATAGTTCTGTGTAAATAATCATTCTGTACATACGATAATTTTAAAACCTACAACTGTTCATAACTTGCATAGTTCACATTTCTGTATAACTTATATCTCATATTTCTGTATAGTTTTTTATTTCATATTCTGTATAGTTTTTCATATTTATATCCTATTCATAGCCTGTACATAGCTTGTACTCACTACAGCCTGTACATACTTGTAGTTATAGAACATTCATAACATACTTCATACCGTGTACATTATAACATACCATAACATACCCATTTCTGTAATATACTTACATATCTATATTATTGCTAATATATATTGTAATATATCTATATCATGGCTAAAGCACTTCTGGATGGATGCAAACTGCATTTCGTTGCCCTGTACCTGTGACATGTGCAATGATAATAAAGTTGAATTCTATTCTATTCTATTCTAAGGCCATCTACACCACACCATGGCCTGTGCTGCTGGCTGAGGCCATTTACACCACACCAGGGCTTGTGCGGCTGTCTCAGGCCATCTACACCAGACCAGGTCCCGTGCTGCAAGCTGAGGCCATATACACAATGGCTCCTGTTTTGCTGGCTGAGGCCATCTACGATATACCAGGGCCTGTGCTGCTGGCTTAGGCTATCTACACCATGCCAGGGCCTGTGCTGCTGGCTGAGGCCATCTACATCACATCAGGTACTGTGCTGCTGGCTGAGGCCATGTACACCAAACCAGGGCCTGTGCTTCTGGCGGAGGCGATATACACCACACCATGGCCTGTGCTGCTGCCTGAGGCCATCAACACCATATCAAGGCCAGTGCTGCTGGCTGAGGCTATCTACACCACACCAGGGCCTGTGGTGCTGGCTGAGGCCACCCACACCACACGAGGGCCTGTGCTGCCGATTGAGGAAATCTGCACCACAAAAGGGCTTGTGCTGCTTGCTAAGGCCATCTACACCACAGCACGGCCTGTGATGCTGGCTGAGGCTATCTACACCACACCATGGCCTGTGCCGCTGTCTGAGGCCATCTATGCCACAAAAGGGCCTGTGCTGCAGGCTGAGGCCATCTACAACATACGAGGGCCTGTGCTGCTGAACAAGGCCCTCTACAGCACACCAGGGCTTGTGCTACCGGCTGAGGCCATGTAAACCACACCAGGGTCTGTGCTGCTGGCTAAGGTCATCTACAACATACCAGGGCCTGTGCTGCTGGCTCAGGCTATCTACAACACACCAGGGCCTGTGCTGCTAGCTGAGGCCATCTACAGCACACCAGGGCCTGTTCTACTGTCTCAGTCCATCTACAACACACCAGGGCCTGTGCTGCTGGCGTAGGCCATCTACACCACACCAGGGCCTGTGCTGCTTTCTGAGGCCATCTATGCCACAAAAGGGCCTGTGTTGCAGGCTGAGGCCATCAACAACACACCAGTGCCTGTTTTGCAGGCTGAGGCCATCTACGACATACCAGGGCCTTTGCTGTTGGCTTAGTCCATCTACGACATACCAGGGCTTGTATTACTCTCTCAGGCCATCTACACCAGACCAGGGCCTGTGCTGCTTTCTGAGGCCATCTACGCCACAAAAGGGCCTGTGCTGCAGGATGAGGCCATCTACAACACACCAGGGCCTGTGCTGATGATCAAGGCCCTCTACAACACACCAGGGCTTGTGCTACCGGCTGAGGCCATGTAAACCACACCAGGGCCTGTGCTGCTGGCTACGGTCATCTACAACATACCAGGGCCTGTGCTGCTGGCTGAGGCCATGTACACCACACCAGGGCGTGTGCCGTTGTCTCGGGCCATCTACACCAGACCAGGGCCTGTGGTGCTGTCTGAGGCCAGCTACAACACACCTGGGCTTGTGCTGCATGCTGAGGCCATCTACACTACAAGAGGCCCTCTGCTCCTGGCATAGTCATCTACATTACACCAGGGCCTTTGTTGCTGGTTAAATGCTAAATTGATTCCTTGGGTTAGGGTACTAGGCAAGTTTGCAGCTAGCATAAACGTTGTAGTTAAATCGGAGGGTTGTATTCGTAACTTCATGTACTTACCGCTTCACCACTTGAGTCCATAAATTGCATCTACAAATAACCAGGGCCTGTGCTTCTGGCTGAGGCCTTCTACAGCACAACAGTTACATCAGCTCTGGCCTTACTGGTTATGCAACGAAGTTCCTCTCTTTTGCCCTTTCTCCATGATTTCAGCTGTGGCCTGAGTCATGATGTCAGCAAGCCACTGTCCTCTGTCATTTCTAGTGATGTCACCAAACCACTCTCATCTGCACTTTCTGGTGATATCAGCTCTGGCCTTACTGGTGATGAAAGCAAGTTGCTCTCCTCCTCTCTGGCTGGTGATGTCAGCAAGCCACTCTCATCGGCCCTGGCTGGTGATTTCAGCTCTGGCCTTTCTGGTGATGTCAGCAAACCACTCTCATCTGCCCCTTCTGGTCATATCAGCTCTGTCCTTACTGGTGATGTCAGCAAGCCACTCTCCTCTGCCCTGGCTGGTGATGTCAGCTCTGGCCTTACTAGTAATGGCAGCAAGTTGCTCTCCTCTGCCCTGGCTGGTGATGTAAGCAACCTACTGTCCTCTGCCCTGGCTGGTGATGCCAGCAAGCCACTTTCCTCTAGCCTCACCGGTGATGTCAGCAAGCCACTTTTCTCAGCCTTGGCTAGAAAAGGAAGCTGCTGTCCTCTGCCCTGACTGGTGATTTCAGCTCTGGCCTGACTGGTGATGTCAGCAAGCCACTCTTCTCTAGTGTGGCTGACGATCCCCCCCAAAATATTTATCCCCCCAAAACCCCATCTCCATAGAGACTGTGTCAGCTCCCAAACTGACAAGAAACAAAGTAAAAACCAGCAAAAAATGACTTAAACATAAAAAAATCACAAAGGGCAGTAGTCGTGTGGTGTTGTGAAGGAGGACCCAAGTTGCAGACAATGGCGGTGATGCGAGTGAGTTTATTTACAGTGAGTGACAATGAACAGAAGTGAGGACAAAACTAAGTGATAACCTAAACTGGGGAAAACTAGAGAACAAACCTGGATTCATACAAACACGGTAAAACAGCATGGAGACTGTAGGGCAGAGAGACACAGATATACACAGAGTTACACAGACGAACCGACGATGACCACACACCGACACCCACTAAATATGCACACACAAGGTAATTAGGAAACTACACGCAGGAGGGAAGCACAGCTGATCATAATCACAAGATGACGGGGAAACACGAGCTGAACAGTTAAGTCACACACAGATCTACAAAGTAAAATGGGAAGTTCACAAAAAGAATACAAAATCAGAATTAAACTAGAACATGAGAAATTAATCAAAACAAATCCACTGAGTCTGCAGACGCAGGACCATGACAGTACCCCCCCAATGACAAAAAGACGTTAGTAGGCGAGTGTTTTGACAGGCCAGGCCTTGGTCCAGGACGGAGGGACCAGGAGCAGACCCAAAGCAAAGCCCCCAAAATCCCAATACAAAACGTCCATAACTCACACACTGACGTAGGTGAAACAAATCCGGAGGCTGGCCGCGTGGAAGGCAGCGGCGGCGACATTGTTCAAGAGGCTGTCCATGACAGCGATGATGTCTAGCCAGCGGCCTGGAAAGTGGCTGGCGATGTTGAAGCACTGGGTGCAGGCCGCAGAACCAGATGAGGGCAGCCGAGGGTGGAGCTGCAGCCGAGGGTGGAGCTGCAGAGGAGGAGGATGCTGCAGAGGAGGATGATGCTGCAGGCGACGGCGTGGAAGCCAAAGGTCGTGGCGCTGCAGGCAACGGCGTGGAAGCCGCAGGTGGTGGCGCTGCAGGTGACGGTGATGGCTGGACCTCCTCGGACCCTCCAGCGAAGATGGAAGGCTGAAGGGGCTCCTTGGACCCTCCAGTGAAAGCTAGAGGCTGAAGAGGTTCCACGGACCCTCTCAGCAGAAGCAGTGACAGAACCAGCAGGCGCAGAGTCCTCTGGCCAACACAAAATAAAACCAGCAGGCACAGAGTCCTCTGGCACACACGAGGCAAAACCAGCAGGCACGGGGCCTCTGGCACACATGAGGCAGGCTGGAGCTGCGCGGAGCACTGACCCTGCTCAGGCAGCGTAGGGAGCAGTCCTCAGCTGGCTTCTTAGCCTCCAGGGGTCCATTGTCAGCTGAGGACAGAAACTCAGCCTCTGGGGAGGCCCTGGAGCGAGAAACAGTCTCTAAACAGGCCAGCTTCTGAGGAACCAGAGTAGTTTTAATGTGTTTGTCCAAGGAGCTTGGAAAGAAAAGCGTCTGGACTTCTTTAAGTTGCTTGAAGACGTTTTACCTCTCATCAGAGAAGCTTTAGTTCTAGGGTCAAATGGCCGAGAGTCCCAGATTTAAACCCTGTGGGAGTGTCCCCCCAAAGAGGGATCCTCTACCTAATCACATGAGCTGAGGCGTGAAAAAGGGTGTAGGTCACAATCAGCCAAGGTTTCGGGTGAGCTCATTGTGAAACTTCGCCCCACCCTATCGTGTGATTTCCTGAGGTCAGATGGCCCAGGGTGTGAGTGGGCGTTAAGACATCTGGGAAGGATCTCAAAACTGGATTATAGATGGCAGACAGTTGGTGTCGTAAGCCCCGCCTCTGTTCAAAGATGGTCGCTCACAGTGGACATAGATGGCCTCTTTCACTCCTCTTTCAAACCATCTGTCCTCTCTGTCCAAAATGTGAACATTGGCATCCTTGAAAGAGTGACCTTTGTCCTTTAGATGCAGATGGACTGCTGAGTCTTGTCCTGTGGAGGTGGCTCTTCTATGTTGTGCCATGCGCTTGTGAAGTGCTGTTTGGTCTCTCCAATGTAGAGGTCTGGGCATTCCTCGCTACACTGTACAGCATACACTACATTGTTAAGTTTGTGTTTTGGAGTTTTGTCTTTCGGATGAACCACTCTGTCTGAGTGTGTTGCTGGGTCTGAAATATACTGGGATGTCATGCTTGGAGAAAACTCTCCTGAGTTTCTCTGATACACCGGCTACATAGGGGATGACCTTTCAGAGAAACTCAGGAGAGTTTTCTCTCCTGGGGTTATTTTTTCATTTGCTTTCTTGGGATTCCTTTACTGTAATCCGAGAGTCACAAATATCGAATAGGATAGCAAGGATAGCATGAAGTTGTGACATTTAAAATCCAAAAAGTCAAGGGCGAAAGCCACTGTGACACCATTGTTATGCTCTATCAGTAATCTGTATTATTGTAGCAACCCTCCGACAGAAGACAGAGACGATCGGTGTTCTGGTTACCGGTGTTTATTGAGAATAGTAACACAGGCTACTGTGGGCGGTAGCCAATGCCAAAACAACATGTAAAAATGGTCATATTTCCTAGTGGAGTTATACAAATCAACATAGTTATAAATTACATTTTGTTAAATCACACACTTAATTTTTTTAATGAAATTATTCATGGCATATGAGTGGACAGACAATGGAGGTTGACAGACCTGGTGATAATTGTTTCTATAGAAAGTTAGCACATGGCAGTGTCAATCTCTTGCTTTTCTTCTGAGTAGTATTTTATTTACTTGTAATTCAATCAATAATTTGCTTCTTGAAATTAAGTAATTAATTTCTTGTTTTACTTTCTAAATTTCAGATCCTGGCCTTTACCTGCTCCCTTCTATACTGATGTGGTGTATGTGGTACTGCTGAGCTTGTATGTGGTATGTGAACTGCTATACTTTTCAAAACAAAACTGTTTTATAAGTTAAGTTTTCTTTAGTGACCCATCCCATGCCCCTGTTATTTCTTCTCCAGATCTGAACCAGTGTAAAGGTTGCAGTTCAAGGGCTTGAGGTATGAAATTCTTTTCAGATCAGCTGTGATCAATATTATTTGGATCTTGATAAATAACAATAAAAGCTGTAATGGCTCCATTAGCATTTTGTGTAAATGTTTTTGTGAAATTATAGCTTTAATGAGGTCGTTCTACATTATTTTTAGTTGTAAAGTATGTATATGTGTACATATAGTATGCATATTTACAGGACAGTATGTTGTGTTTGTTGACATGTTTTCAGGTGGAAGCAGAATTTGTGAGGATTACTACTAGAGATGGACCGATCCGATATTACGTATCGGTATCGGTCCAATACTGACGTAAATTACTGGATCGGATATCGGAGAGAAATAAAAAATGTAATCTGATCCATTAAATATCAAAAAAGCACCTCAAAAAACTTGCGGCATGGCGTAACTCGGCGAGGAGTGTGCTCACATGATAGAGCGGCTGTGTGTATTTGTAGCCTCGCTACCAAACCAGCATTTCATCTCTGAGGAAGTTATATCCCAGAGAGAAGTAAAGCAAGTGTGTAAGTTCATCTCTGAATGTTTGTAAAGCGTTCCCATGTTAAGCTTAACAACCAACATATGGAGCGACTGCCTCTTCTTGCTGCTACTTCAATCATGAAACTGATCAATGATCAGCTGATCGGCTTTTCTGTGGCGAGTCCGTCTCTCTTCTTTGTTTTTGGCCCACTTTGCACCAGAAAGAGGAAACCAGCGGCTGAACAACAGCAGCACGTTTAAGCTTGATAAGCTGTTGTTAGAATTTATTTAATATTACTTTCTACACCAGGATCCTTTTCTACGTAGCTGACGGCTGGTAACTGTGCAGGGGCGGATCTAGCAAAGTTTAGCCAGGGGGGCCGATAGGGCATTAACAGGGAAAAGGGGGCACAAAGACATATTTTCTTTCTTAATCTCATTTAAAATATCTAGCTTTTAATAAATAATTATCTGAATCTTACACCCAAAGTTTTAATCTGATGTAAAATGTATAGAAGTCCATTACTGTATATAGTAACTGTTAAGTCTAATATACCCTAGTAAACTATAGTACTTTTTCCTTTGGGAAAGTACCATCTGTGCATTCTGCAATTCTGTTGAAGAAAGATGTTGAATCTATTTAATTATTCTTGAAAAATAATTTATTTCTGTGCATTTTTTTTTCACACTGCATCAAATTAAAGTTGATTACGTCAATTAAGCATCATGAGGTGGAGGGTGGGGGGTGGTTCCCTATTTTTTTTTGCTGGGAGTTTGCAACCCTATTAGTTAGGTTGCTTAATATTTCTGCTAAGTACTCTTTAAAATACCAGAATAGAGAAGGTTTAAGTTTATTAGATTGATCAGTGTTGCTGAACTATGGTAAATGGCCTGTATTTGTATAGCGCTTTACTAGTCCCTAAGGACCCCAAAGCGCTTTACACATCCAGTCATCCACCCATTCACGCACACATTCACACACTGGTGATGGCAAGCTACGTTGTAGCCACAGCCACCCTGGGGCGCACTGACAGAGGCGAGGCTGCCGGACACTGGCGCCACCGGGCCCTCTGACCACCACCAGTAGGCAACGGGTGAAGTGTCTTGCCCAAGGACACAACGACCGAGACTGTCCAAGCCGGGGCTCGAACCGGCAATCTTCCGATTACAAGGCGAGCTCCCAACTGTTGAGCCACGATCGCCCCTACTATGAACTATGAACTATGAAATATTTTGGGTGCAGTGTATTTTTTGCATACAGGTATAACAGAATAGCTTTAGTGTTGTTAAAAACAGTTTTATTGATTAAAAAAACACTATATCGGATTCATATCGGTATCGGCAGATATCCAAATTTATGATATCGGTATCGGACATAAAAAAGTGGTATCGTGCCATCTCTAATTACTACTGCTCCACTTGTTCCAAGGCTTTTTGCACAACTTCACCAATACACTGACCAGCTCATAAAAGTCTTCAAGAAAAAAGGAGGCGCTGCAGGGAAGAAAATTAGACAAACTTTGGCCCCAGCCACACAGGTGCGTTATTCTGTTGGTAGCAAAATATTATGGCTAATAAGATCACTTTCAATTTTAAACAGCTAGTGTATGGTAGCTGCACAGTGTTCATTGTACTTACATTTATATTAAGCAAGACAAAGTTTGGTACTCAAAACTTTGGAAAATTAAAATGACCTAATCATAATTAAAACTGGATCCCTCGATTTCGGGTTAAACCATAAGTGAATGTTTTTATGTTAAAGATCAATTTTTGAATGCAAAAAAAGATGATGCATTAGTTTGTCTTTACCTCCGTTATGGACATATATAATGTGGTGGAAACACCGCCCAACAGGTTAACTATTCATGTCCGAGGACGAGCCCCTCAACTCTGGACCTGGGCCCACTGAAGGTTGCCAGGGATTGGCAGATGCAAGTGGACTTGGATCAGAGGCTAATTCTTCCCACAGAGATCGTAACAACTACTCTGCGACCAGACCTCGTCCTTTGGTCTAAGTCCCAAAAACTTGCGTATGTCTTTGAGCTGACGGTACCATGGGAGGAAGCAATTGAGGAAGCATTTGAGCGTAAGAAGCTGCGGTATGCCAACTTAGCAGCTGAGGCAGAGGACAGAGGAAGATCAAGGTGCGCCCGGTGGAAGTGGGGTGCAGGGGCTTTGTTGCCCGTACAACAGCAAAACTGCTTAGAGAGATTGGGATCAGAGGACAGGCACAACGGCAGGCTATAAGAGAATTAGCTAACACTGCTGAGAGGACCAGTCACTGGCTATGGCTAAAAAGGGCTGACATCACTTGGGCAGCTAAGGCAGTCAGTAAACTGTGAGACACACGCCCAGGATTGATCGAGTCATGGTGGGCCTGCCTCAACAGGGGCCACCAAAAGGGTAAAACATAACATTACAAGTTTTGCTGGTTGACTGATACAGCTGTCTCAGGGCCTCCTGGGGACTGTGCAGTTAATCTCATGGTAGTGAAACTAAATGGAGGAATGAAAGAATAGGAAAGAAAAATATTCCACTCTTCTCCCCTCTGCTCTTCTTCCCTTTTCTGGGAGGCAGTGGGGAGGTAGAGCGTACAGCCCAATCCGGCGGGGAGGTGTGGGAAACCAGATCAGGTGCCCCCCTTCCGGGTTCCCCTCTCTGCTCTCTCCTATCTTATCTTACTTACTTGTCTTACTTCTTTCTATCACCTTTTCTGTCCCTTTGAAAAAATGAGGCTCCATAAATGTTAAAGAGGTAAGTATTTCTCAGTTGCAGTGAATAGATAGAATAAACTGTAGAAAACTAAACAGCAGAAAGAAAAAGAGAAATAACAATTTTAACATAAACCAGTGAAACACTCCAGGGCCTGATCAACCCTGGCAGGGCCTCCTTGGATGAGGGTGTCTAGTGATAATGGCCGAAACACCCGATGAATCCAAGGTCCACTACTGACGATGTGTCCCAAATGTTAATATGATAATTTAGATCAGATCTTTAATCCCTAAACCTAACCAAGGAAAAATGGCAGATTAGCTTGAGTAAAAGAACGAAAGTTGAGGCACACAACGATGTATGCTGCTGGTAGAGTTTCTGGGCTGCTTTTCCTCATAACAGCCATCCCTCGAAATTTTCTCCATTTAAAGCAATGCATTGTCAGGGATTGTAACAGCTAGTCCTTTTACTGAATCATGATATGATTAGTTGGTCTTGTGTCCATGTCTATCTCTGCAGTAAATATGTCATTCATTTTGCTGAGTCTGCAGACTCAGGACCATGACTCTTCTTCTTCAAACCAGGACATGAGGAGATAAAGAGTGCAGCAGATTGGTGAGAAAGCAAAAAAGAAGAAAGGTGAAGAAGAGGTGAGCATCAAAGAGAGCAGAGAGATTGCAAGCAGAAGCTAAAAGACATGGGCTGGTACAGTTTAAAAGCCCAACTGAATACTATCAGCATCTGTGAAATGAATACTTAATCAACATTTTCCCTTTTTCTTCCCTTAAGCTTTTATTGCTACTGATTTAAAAGAATGTTTAAAAAATGTTATAAAATAAGGAAAAACTCAAATTGCACTGATTGTTTATTTCAGTATCATTCTGTGGCATCAACCTTTAGGTAGCACATAATTTAATAAGCATTTTCTTATAAAACATAGTAAATAACTTTAAAAAGATTCTGTTAACAAATGAAAATCCAGAAGATTTCAGGGCTGGACTAAGCCGCTAATATTTCAAGATCTTAGCATTGCCCTGGCCTCAGAGCAAGAAGGTCCTGATTCGTAACTTGACTGGGGACCAGATGGATTCTAGTGTCCATTTCCTCTGGGTACTCCAGCTTTTTCCCACATTCCAAAACATATATATATATATTTATTTATTTATTTATTATTCTGTGCTAGACTATAGAATAAATTGTTGTATAAATGTATGGTAAACACGTGACTTGTATGTTTTGAGACAGTAAGATGAGAAAAGCACTATATAAATGCAAGTACATTATTTAGTGTTCATAGCTTGACAATAACTAGAAATATGTAATATCACCTGAAGAGCAACAGAGGAACCGAAATACTCAGGAGTGACATGTGAAAAACAAAGAAAATGGTTCTTTTGTCAGAAATCCTTTATGTTTAGACATGTCTGGAGTTATCTCAAGTAAAGCAACTTGCTCAGGATTTTTTGTATGCTTGTGTTTGTACCTAGGTGTTCTTAAATGTGCAGTGACCAAAAATTTCTTAAACCGCGAAAAAAGACAGAATAAGCAGGCCACATTAGTCTTTAGAGGCTGTGGCCTGGAGGAGGGATAAGTAATGTGAAAAACTGTAAAGGGGGAGGGACATAGAGCGCAGTCCACAACCATCTGGAAACAGGGAGAGAGGGAGGGAGAAACAGAGAGGAAGAGAAAGAGTGGGACAGACATAGACGAAGGTCTGTTAGAAAAAAAGGAACAAAAGAGTGGTATAAAGAACTTTAATATGAAAATTTTAAAGTCCGACTGAGGAGCATGAAAAATGAACATTAACATGGTCTAGAGAAGAGAAGAGAAGAGAAGAGAAGATCCAGAAAACAAACTGAAAAGGCTGTTTGCTCTAGGAAAGACATCTGAAAAAGGAAAACCAAGTAAAGATCCAAGTCAGGAGCTGAAGGAGCCTGGAACAGGAGCGTCACAAAAAACCAGAGATTTTAAAGATTTGAAGCACATGCTAAGGTAAAGTATGTACAGAAATGCTACACTATCAGAAGTATTAGTTAGATACAGTATGTCCCTCACTATATGTTAGAACTGTATTTTGGTGTTTGCTTCCCCTTTCCTACCTTCAAGATTTTCACTTATTTAAAGACATAAAGGAATAAAGATGGCTGTGTTGAGGATAGGAGTGAAGAGCTCGAGGATAAATGAGAAAATTGAACTGTATTTTTGGATCTTGATAATGTTTAAAATATGTTTAAAATAAATGTGCCAAACATTTTTGCTTTCATGAAGCTATTCTGCTTTTGGACACAGCTGGTAACTCTTAAACTCTAAAAAAAAAGAGACGGGATATGTTTCTGTGTTCTACCAATAGAAAATTGGTAGAAACCATTGTTTCTATCAGATGGATATACTTCTTTGCAACATTTTTACTGAAAATAGGCCAGGGTGGGACTAGCCTGACAAGAAAAATTACATAATGTGTCAAGTGCCTTATATGAAGGTATTACTTTTATTAATATACATTCGTTTTGGCAGACTAAACAAACTGTACTGAATGAAAATCTCATTATCTGAGATAATAATTTGTCTGTATTTTTTAATTAAATTTTATGATTAAGTTTGAGGGCTTCATCTTCCGTCGCCCATTTTTATGTCTGTTCTGTGAACTTGCACAATTATGTGCAAATTTCCCCAAATCTCCTACACACAAATCAATGATCCTTTGATCAGACTGTTGTGACCTGGGAAAATCAGGTGCTAAAACAAAGGTAAGAAATGCAGTCAGGAATATAAGATACTGTTAAAAATATTTGCCCCATATTTTGGAAATTTGTGTTGCAAGATTTAATATATCATTATTAATAATGATAATGCAGTGGATGTGGATCAGTGGTGACAAATTAATTGAAATCAGAAATCACAATAAATCAGCAATAAAAGAAGACCTACTAATTTTCAATTTGCACACACAATTAAACATGCAACACTTAAGGGACAAAGAAATAGTCTTGAGTCATTGCTAATGTCATATTAGCTACTCATTAACAATAAATCTTATATTACTTCATATAAATGTCTTTGACAGTTTGCTACATTTGAGGCATCCTGGATATTTTTTTCAGATAACTTTGTGTTAGTCTGTTTTCCAGCTCATTCCTGAAACTAATCACTGAAACATGGTTTCCTCGGAATTTTGTGTTGTTATAGAAATAAAACCAAAATCTGGGCCCTGGCCTCTGTGACTCACAAAGGCATGTAAAATACCTTGAGTATTGTAACTGGGTCTAGTGAGTAGGGGAGGGAACTTCCTTCCTGTCGGAAACTTCCTGTGTGGAGTCAGTAGTCCATGGCACAATCTAAGTGTTTATAAAAGAAGATTTTCCCACTAAAGTTGGGTTTAAAGCAAGTCAAATTCAAGAACCTGTCAAGTATTGTCAAAACGTGTTCCAGTGCTCTATGATGTGCTAGTTAACAATTTTGCTAGGCAAGCAAAAGGTTGCTGGCTCGATACCAGCCAGAAACGCAAGTCCCCTCTGAGGTTCCGTCAGAAAAAGCATCCAGTGGTAAACCCTGCCAAATCAAAACTACCTGCTATGGTGAGCCATTATGGCATCGGAGTAGTAGAAGTTAGGGGAGAGGGGCAAATAAGATAAAATAAAGAGTGCGTGATGCTGTGAAATCGCAAGGTTTGAGATTTACAAAAATACTGTGCCGGCTGCCAGATTATACTCTAAACTAGTGAAATTATGACTTGAATTTAAACAAACATCTATCACCACGCAGAGTGGAGGAACTCGAAGGTTCCTCCACGGATATTTTGAGCAGAACGTCACGGAGAAATCCGCCAGACCAACATAAATATAACTGATACTGAGGACCTACTCACAACCGACATTCAGATACGTGAGTCCACAAACAAAAAGCTATTAACTCTAAACGCGGACAAGAAATCCCTAAAACACGTTCACGACATGTAAACAAGACGTATGTGAGACATTGGCTTTCTCACGAATCACGGCCAGATAACCCCAAAACGTGGATTAGAAACTTCATGCAGTCTCCTCTCTGAGCCCGATCTCATCATTGCTAAGTTTGAACATTTCCAGTTTAAAGAACTTGTTAAAAGCAAACAGTGTGAATTAAAAGAAATATCTTTTGGTATGAACGACCAGTTTCCTAGGGAAATCAACAACGGACGTAAAGTAATTTTGCCCATTCTAAAACGACACAGACAGAAGGGCAAACACGCCTCTCTTGTCGTGGATAAGCGTTACATCGACGGACAGTTGTTACATGATCCCACTACCACCCCCATGGCTCCTCTGAATGGATAAGTAGACAAAATGATCAAAACCATATAGCAAAATTATAATCCTTAGATAAGAGGATGGATGGAAAGTTATTAATCTCCGGGTCTCTTCTACAGAGTCTTTTGTCCTGTCTTCCTCCCCTCGCCCGTTCCCACTGTTGTCAAAGTGCTTGCTCATAGAGGGCCATCTTATACTCTCTGTTCTCTGTAATACTGTAGAGGTCTTGGCTTAAAATACAAAGAGCCTTGCATGTCAAGCAACTGTTGTGATTTGGAAAAATAAAATTCAATTGAAGTGAGTCATTAAAAAGACAGATATTTAAAGATATTTTATATATATAGAGAGAGAGATTTTTGGCAAATGTGAGACAAGCCCTTTTGGTCCTTTGCCATCAGCAGTAGTTTTTGCCTTAGGATCTCTCTCATGGAGGCCACTTTTTGCCCAGCTTTTAACCGAGTCCTAAACACTGACCTTATGAGGCAGGTTCTTTCGATGTTGTGATGGGATCCTCGAGTAATTTTTGGTGGGCTGGAGTAGGGCTCATAATTTCTTAAGCAAATTTTTCTACCTGGGTATATTGACAGTGTAGTGAAAAAGAAACAGATTTTTAAATACACATTCACAATCTTTCACTCTTCAACTCTTTTTACTTCAGCTTTTTCCCCAATAATGCATTTGATTTTTGTTTCTTTTTGGGAGACAGATGAGTGCAAGTGGAACAGAGCAGAACTCTATGATAGAAAGTTAGCAGAGCTGGAACAGGCTTTCACAAAATATTTTGCTTTTTAAGGATAGTATTCTGAATGGCCTCAGCACTGTTGGTTAGACATAAAAAGTGTGCCAAACTTAACTTACTCTTTTGACACAGATCCCTCAACCAGTCATTTTATAAGACACCCAAAACACAGCACAACAACCATGAAAGATTATTAATTTATATTTAACTATGTTTTCAGAACAAAACAATGTACTGGATATTTCACACAGGCTAAAAACCAAATAACTGAAATTGATTGGACAAGAATTGTTAAAAGATCTCTCTTTGTCCTATTTCCCTCTCTCTTTTCCAGGATGCCAGTGTCACAGGGGTGTTTATGTGTTGTCAAGTATTTGATGTTTGTCTTTAATCTCATCTTCTGGGTTAGTATTTGCAGAATTTTTAATTGATTCCTAAGTTGGCTTTGTGTTTAATTTAAGATTTCTTTGTGGTCTCCACCAATTTAGTGTTGCATGCTGCATTCATTCACTCACACTGTGTTCCACTCTGTACTAATTTTTGGCTGTGTTAACATTACATTTCCTGAGAAGCTAGGAGGATGTGGCCTGTTTGGAGTTGGAGTCTGGCTGTCCTTCACGCAGTCAGAGTTTTCCTCTCTTCCACTTTCATTTCCGTCTCTCTCAGCTGCCAATCTGCTGCTAGTTGCTGGTGGTATTACTATGATAACAGGCTTTCTGGGTTGTCTTGGAGCGCTTAAGGAGCAGCGTTGTCTATTGTTTACGGTAAGACTTTATCCACATGTAATAAAGGTACCTTATGTTGAGAAATTCTAATCTTAGTGTGAAAACATATTAGTGGGGTAAGCCACCCTTGAATAAATTGCTTCACCCTCCAACTGCTCTTATCTTCTCTGCAGTTCTTTTTGATCCTGTTACTCCTGGTCCTGACAGAAGTGACTCTCGTTTTAGTTATCCACATTTTTCATGACCAGGTAAGCTCACTGTCTACAAGGTTCAATTTTTCATTTATTTTTCTTTATTTTCATTTTAAGGTGCTCCAGAACAATTAAAAAACAAAAGTGTCAGTTGTGCAAGGACGTGAAGAGGTTTAGTTTGACAGATGAGGATCATAGAGGGTGAGATGGGGGCAAATGTTCTGTTGTGGAGACCACTAAAAGGAGCAGTTGAAAGAAGAAAAAGAAGCAGAGTTGTTTCAGGGCAATGTACACAGCAAGGAATGTGAAAATATGTAACGATCCCATAGTTAAATTTGAGAAGACTCATTAGAAAAGGCTAAATTAGGAAGAAAAAAAGAAGACAATTGGGAATTAGCACTTCTAAGAATCAAACCAACATATTTTAGTAAAAAAAAATCTAAAAAAGGGGATATTTTCTTTAAAAGTTAAATATCTTAAAAATGATATATTCAAAACTTCATAAAGCATAAAAATAAATCCATGAAAGGGGCAAGTGCCTATACATCATCTTTTTACTTAGTTAACCACTCAAAGCGCTTAATACTACAAGCGTCATTTACCCATTTACACACATTCAAACACGCTCACACTCCCAGTTGCAATGGGAGCATTTCATGGTTCAGTAGCTGTCCCAAAGCTAATTGGGCATGCTGGCTGAAAGTGTCAGGGATTCATCCACCAACCTATTTGTTGGTAAACGACCTGTTCTGTGACATAAACTGCATTTTTTGGTGTCTTCATACATATATACATATATATATATATATATATATATATATATATATATATGTATATATATATATATGTATATATGTATATATACATATATATCCTTTCATGGGACAATATTGGTGATATGACACTTTGATAGAATGTAAAGTAGTCAGTGTACAGCTTTTATAAGATAAGATAACACACGATAAGATAAGATAAACCTTTATTACTCCCACACATGAGAAATGTTTTGGTCACTGCAGAAAGTGGATATAGAATAAGATAAAATAGAATAACATACTATACAAAATACAATAAAATACTTCACAGTCTGACAGTCGCTGAAAGGAATCTCTGCCACTGAAGGAGCTGTTCAGTGCTGTTAGAGTCTCCTGCATGGGGTGGAAGATGTTGTCCAACAGGGATGACAGCTTAGCCGCCATTCTCCTGTCACTCACCACCTCCACTAGGTCCAGAGATCATCCTAGAACAGAGCTGGCCCTCCGGATCAGCCTGTTCAGTTGCTTCCTGTCCCCAGCAGAGATGCTGCTGCCCCAGCAAACCACATCGTAAAAAAATGTCTGAGGCCACCACAGAGTCACAGAAGGTCTTCAGGAGTGGGCCCTCCACTCCAAAAGACCTGAGTCTCCTCAGCAGGTACAGCCTGCTCTGCCCTTTCCTGTAGAGGGCGTCTGAATTGTGAGTCCAGTCCAGTTTGTTGTTCAGATGAAAACTAAGGTACCTGTAGCTGTCCAAAGCCTCAGTGTCCATACCCTGGATGTTCAGTGGTTACAGTGGAGGATGTTTGTGCCTGCAGAAGTCTACCAACAGCTCCTTCGTTTTTCTAGTGTTGATCTGCTGGCACCAGTCCACAAAGCCTTGGGTCAGTTCTCTGAACTCCCTGTCGTCTCCATCAATGATGAGGCCGACTATTGCAGAGTCATTAGAGAACTTCTGCAGGAAGCACTGGGTGGAGTTGTGGGAGAAGTCTGCAGTGTAGATGGTGAAGAGGAATGGAGCCAGAACCGTTCCCTGTGGGGCCCCCGTACTGCAGACGACCCTGTCCGACACACAGTCCTGAGTTCTCACATACTGTGGTCCATTGGTGAGGTAGTCCAGTATCCATGTTGTGAGGTGACCGTCCACTCCTGAGTTCTCCAGCTTGTCCTTCAGGACTGTGGGAAGAATGGTGTTAAAGGCACTGGAGAAATCAAAGAACATGATTCTCACAGTGCTCCCAGCAGTCTCCAGGTGAGAGAGGGAACCATGTAGGAAGTGAATGACAAGATCATCCACTCCAGCTCCTGCTGGTAGGCAAACTTAAGTGAGTCCAGTGATGAGCTCACCAGGGGCTGAAGCTGAGCCAGGACCAGCCGCTCCAGGGTCTTCATCAGGTGGGATGTCAGAGGCACCGGCCTGTAGCTGTTGAGGTCCTTGGGACATGGAGTCTTTGGCACTGGTACCACACAATTGGTTTTCCAGAGCTGTGGAACTCTCCCCAGCCTCAGACTCAGGTTGAAGATGTGCTCCATCACCTCAGACAGTTGATCTGCGCAGGACCTGACAACCTGATGCCATCTGGACCCACTTCGTTCCTGGCTTTAATCCTCCTCAGTTGCCTTCTAACCCAGATGGTTAAGTGAGAGACATGCTGGAGACGTGTGTTGGATGTGTGGTTGGGGGTGGGGAGTAGTGACCAGGGTGTGTGGGGGAGGTGTGAAGTGTCTGAGGTGTCAAAGGTGGAACAGCAGCAGTGGGGGTGGGTGAGTCTGCAGCCGATGTTGAAGACTGCATCCTGGATGAATAGAACGGAATAGAATAGAATAGAATAGAATAGAATAGAATTCAACTCATGTCACAAGTGCAAGGCAACGAAATGCAGTTTGCATCCATCCAATAATTGGCAATAATATAGATATATTACAAAATATGGATCTATTATAGGTATGTTACAATGTACATGGTATGAAGGTATGTTATGAATATGCTATAACTATAAGTATGCGCAGGCTGTAGTGAGTGTACAAGCTATGAACAGGATATAAATATGGTTAAAAATATGACAACTATACAGAAATATGAAATATGAAACTATACAGATTGTAGATATACAATTGTGAGTATTAATAAACAGTTGTAGAACTATAATTATTGTATTGTAAAGAATGATTGTCTATACAGCATTTTCAGTAGTGCGGTTTAGATCAGTGAGATATGGGGATAATTTCTACAGTAGTTATATAAAGTGCTAGTGGTTGCAAGTGGTGGTTCAGTCCATGTTATTATTGTGTGTATGAGGGTACAGTTGGTAATCAAACCTGTTAAAGAAATGATTCAGTTCATTTGCCCACCTCGCATCCCCCATGGGCAGATGGTGTTAATCTTTGTGCCCCAAGATGGTTCCAAGGCGTCTCCAGACTTCGCTAACATTATTCTGCTGAAGCTGAACTGATCAGTCCCTTCAGCTCCTCCCTGTCTCCAAATTTGAAGGCCCTCCTCTTCTGCTTGAGGACGGCTTTTATTTCTCGGGTAATCCATGGTTTGTTGTTGGAGAAGCAACACAAGGTCCTAGATAAGTTAATGTAGACTGTAACGAAGGTCACAAGGCTGTCACTGTCTTCCCCGTGGTCATTACAAAGCACCTCCCACACAGTAGAGTCAAAACAGTCTTTTAGAACCTCCTCGCTCAGTGTAAATTTGTTGTCACCTCAAAAAAACTCAACATGCAGCCATTTATGTCTAAATCACTAGCAACAAAAGTGAGTACACCCCTGAGTGAAAATGTCCAAACTGTGCCCAAAGTGTCAATATTTTGTGTGGCCACCATTATTTTCCAACACTGCCTTAACTCATGGAGTTCACTAGAGCTTCACAGGGTGCCACTGGAAACTTCTTCCACTCCTCCATGATGAAATCATGGAGCTGGTGGATGTTAGAGACTTTGCACTCCTCCACCTTCCATTTGAGGATGCCCCACAGATGCTCAATACGGTTTAAGTCTGGAGACATGCTTGCGCCTGAGACCTCGTAACACTAATGAGTTACATGACACCAGGAAGAGAAAATGGCTAATTGGGCACAATTTGGACATTTTCACCTCGGGGTGTACTCACTTTTGTTGCCATCGGCAAGTAGGCCATAATGGCTGTGTGTTGAGTTATTTAGAGGGGACAGCAAACTTACACTGTTATACAATCTGTAAACTGACTACTTTACATTATATCAAAGTAAGGGGTGTACTCACTTTTGTGAGATACTTAGCCCTGCGACAGACTGGCGGCCTGTCGCCCTAAGACAGCTGGGATAGGCTCCATATATATATATGGAGGCGCCAGTCTGTCTATATTATGTATTATATATTATATATACAATTGATTTTTTTATGATTCATTGTATATCTTTGTTTCTTTCACTGTCTTTTTGTCAGCTGGATTCAAAAGCACAAAAAGAATTAAAGGAAGATATGAAGATGTATGAATCAAATTCTGGCCTTAAGAATTCCTGGGACAATGTCCAGAAAATGGTGAGCATTCCTACTGAACAGCACATGAAAATGGAATAATCCTCTTTTCAACAGAATAACGGATATACCGTGTAGCCTGGGAAATTAGTTGCCACATAGGACACAATAACAGGGGTTCTTGCAGCATTTCGATGGCATACAGATAAGATACAAAAAGGAAAAATCACAAAACATCCAATAAAAAAATATGCACTGAAAATACAACAGTGGCTCTGGGTACAGACAAAAACAAACAAAGGAACAAATTAATACTAAGCCAAAACCACCAAATGATTGTAAAATGACTGCAGGCACTTACACTACAGTTTCACTAGCTTCATGTTTGGACACACTGGAGATTGCAGACTCTGCGTCTTGCTACACATGTTAGTTCATGGAGGTTTCTAGCCCGCGTGGAAGGTACTGATCACCAACAACAGCTACAAACACATGCATAGTCTTGTTAAATATTGCCTTACAATTTTTAAAGTATTGACACAATAAAGTCTCAACACATTACAGTCATATTTGCCAAGGACTGTATGAAGCAATTTCGCACCACAGTCTGCCATACAGACTCCAGCTTGGTGCAGTCCAAACGCAAGCCCAACCTGACAAAACCATAGACCAAGATGCACTTGGCAAAATCTAGAAGTAGTAACTACTGTTCTTGGTGATGTTCTACTAAAAAATCAAAGAGAAAACAACCATTTTAATCAATTAAGTTTAAGCATATAAGCAATTACTCATGCATAAATTTTATCATAGCTAAAAGCTGCCTAGAAACAACTCCTGTGTGTTAACACTCACTTCAGTTTAAAACTCACATTTCCTGTGTTATAACCTGTTCTTGATATAACATTTTTATTTCATTTTGCTCCTCTATAAACTTTATTTGACTTCTACAGTGGCCTCTTTTGTTAATGGCACGAGTTATATCAACAAGTTTCTCCCCTTTAGGATTAACCCCATATAAGACACATGTGGAGCTTCATGTGTTAAAGGTGTTATTTCGGTACTTTACACGTCACACAGTTTCATTACAAGCGAACCTCCTATTCAGTTCCTCTTTTCTGTCACTTGTTCCTAGGCAAGCTCAAATTCAGTTAGAAGCTAAATGAACCTTCAGGCCCTTGGCCTGACAGGTTTATCAATTCTATATGTCTGTAAGCGTGTGCGGCCTTCTATGCTCTAAGTCTCTTACACAATAGATTGTCTGGACATTGCGCCAAACAAAGCTTAAGACCCTCTGTAGACCAAGCAACAACTCTGAATGAGCACAATCGCAACGTGTATTAAAAAAAAAATCATTTCTACGTATATAATCTTCAATGTTATTCATTTGGGTCAGCGACACTTTTAACATCCTCTTAAGAAGCTCTTTCCTCTACCCTAGAAATAAATCTATGTAATATCTGTTTGTGTAAGCCTACATTATAACCACTTATTCTAGAAATCAAAAAGAAATCCAACATTTTCTACTCCTAAAATCTTCGCTTGTTTTCCCCAAAGCATATCTTTTATTCAAAGTGTCCCACAATTCCCTTTAAGTTTGGTGTACAGCTTCTTATGAACACCGGCATTCTATCTTCTAAACAGGATTCAGTTCATTTTAATCCTTTAACTTAAACATGAAAATAACAATTTCTGCCTCAGAAGTCATAAAATGATCCTAAAACACATTTCAAATTAAACCTTAAAGTGCCACCTTGTGGTGGACGTTTGTCAGTTAAATGAACTTTACAGCCACAAATTATGAACATTAAAAAAACTCAGATTTAAAATAAGTGATGAGAGTACATGACGAGAGTATAGGCACCCTAATAACCCAAGAGAAAACTGTCAAGTCAAAAGGATCTACATGAGTTTACACATGTAAATGTTAAATGTAGATTAAATATTTGTTATTACTGTCCTCTTTGCATCCTGTCATCTGCTCTTCCAGTTCAAGTGCTGTGGCGTAACCAACAAAACAGACTGGTATAATGTGCTGCAGGGAAAGCTACCCTTATCATGTTGCTCAGTTGGGACACAGACCTGTGTTGAAGGATGGACTGAGGTTTGTTGCTTTTTTATTTTTTTTGGGGGGGGGGATAAACCTCTCAAATAAAACAGAATTTTCCTACAGATCAATAAATGCATGTGTCACACATACTGCTTGAGCAACTGCATACTAAAGTCTTTGCATTTTTCAGAGCAGGTTTTGCTAACAACTCTTAGTTTGGTAACTCCAAGTTCAGGGAAACTCCAGATTTATGTTTCAGGAATTGTGTAGACTTCAACTCTGAGTCAGCTACCAGGGTAACAGACTCTGTGAACTAAACCTGAGGCTATGAAGAAAGATTTTGGCTTATCCGGGTAACTTTAGGGTTGGCCCGTGGTTTTCTGTGGTCAACTACAAAGTTGGTTCACTTATATCACTATAATGTGGTAGATCTAACCAGCGCCGCTCCAGCTTAGGTTCCAGATTCAAGATCAAAAGATATGAAATCACCCTAAGCCATTCTCCAGAAAAAAGCGTCACAATTGCTGGAAGATCCCTTGGACCTCTGCGGGAAGAATAGCAGGTTCTTCAAAGTTTTCAAGTAATTGAAAACTCAACTGGCTTCTCTAAAAATATAAAAGAACCCACCCACCACTTTAATCACACTCTAGATCTTGTTTTAACATATGGCATAGAAACTGTTTAAGTTTAAGAATATAATCCACCCACTGTTATCATCTTCAATGGCCTGTACCAACACAGAGCAGAGCAGCTCCAACAGACGTCGATTATCTTCTTAATAATTTTACCTCCTCACTACGTACGACTCTGGATACTGTAGCTCCTGTGAAAAATAGAGCCTCAAATAGGAATTGGAGAGGAAGGAAGGAAGGAAGAGGAAATGGCGTGTCACAAATTTAGAAGATCATCATTTAGCCTGGAGAATTAGTTTGCTGCTTCATAAGAAAGCCCTCCGCAAAGCTAGAACATCTTACTACTCATCACTGATTGGAGAAAATAAGAACAACGTTAGGTTTCTCTTGATATTTCCCCTATATTGGCTTTACTTCATTGGTTTCCTGTTAAATCCAGAATTGAATTCAAAATCTATTTGTATTTCTTCTTCAGTCACCTTTCTCACTTACTATGTGTTAATAGACCTCTCTGCATTGAATCATACCTGTTATCAATCTCTGGCTCTCTTGCACAGCATGTCTTTATCCTATCTTCCTTCTCTCACCCAGCCGGTTGCAGCAGATGGCCCCGCCCCTCCATGAGCCTGGTTCTGTTGGAGGTTTCTTCCTGTTAAAATGGAGTTTTTCCCTTCCCACTGTCGCCAAATTGATTGCTGGGTTTTTCTCTGTATGTATTATTGTAGGGTCTACCTTACAATAACCAGGGTCTACCTGGAGCTGAACGGAATTTGTGCCTGATCTTGCCTCAATTAACAACGGATCACGGTTTGGATTTGACCTGCTGTTCAAATGGCAGCATAGGTTCTGATCCATAACAGAGCCTGTGATACCTTCTGGTTGATCTTGTCAAATAACTGAGACTATTTAGGCGATTTTTAAGTGGAAAATATGTTGAGACTCAGTTTCTGAATTCAGCCACTATTCTTTCCAACATGTTGTTTGATATTTAATGACCGAATCCTAATCTGTGAACAAATTTGCATCTAACATAGCGTCTTTTACCCTGATAACTGACTCAGAGTTGACGTTAACATTCTGGAGCAGAAAACAGGAGTTTCACACATCTCAGGGTTTAGAAACTCAGAGCTGCTAGCTAAACCTGCATCCTGGAATACAGCCCTGGCATTCTTCTTTGCTTTTCTTTCTATCTATAGCTACTCTGCCTCAACTGTTTCCCCATGTCCTTTGCAGCCATGCTACCAGAAAGCAAGAAAGTGGCTGATAAAAAACATCACCTCTGTCCTGGTGTTTGGAGTGTGTATTGGTGTTGTGCAGGTAGGCGATATTAATGTTTTCTACATACTATACATACATACTGTCCATAAACAAAATGTAAATTTAAATTTAGTAACTGTTTACCTACCTTTTAGGCTCATAAAACTTGAAATAACGTATCTTTTGGTAATTATGTGTTGTAAGCTGTAGCTCACTTATTTGCACATTTACAATGAAAGGTGGTATAGATTCCAAAATCTTAGCTCATATATCAGCTATTAGGAATACTTGTGTTTAGCCTGAATTTCTGGATTCAGTTATTCATGCTGATTGCTTTTAACTGGTAGAAATCACTTGCATTCACTTATACTCTGGATGTGAACATAGGCAGCTGAGGACAGTGCAGACAAGTAGTTCTTATTATACAACATCCTAGTCCACCTGGAGTCTGAGTGCATAGTTGGTGCATTTCTGTGTAGTTCCTGTCATATGTGGCGTTAATGACTTGTTAATTAATGACCTGTACGTCTCCTCTTGTTTTGTCAGATTTTGGCCCTGGTGTTCTCCATGCTCATGTATTGTCAAATTCTTTCGGCCGAGAAACACTTGGACTAACTGCAGAAAAGCTGTTCAACAGATGTCATGTGACGCCTATCAAACTCCTGAACTGAATTTCTAAAATCCATAATCCAGCCTGGAACATTTCACTGATTCATTTCGGTTCAGATTTTCAGTCATTACATTATGTCCCTTTTAATTACTGTTAACACCGATTTACTTAGTTCTTCCACACCATGCTGTACAAAGACATCTGTTAACTGGTATGTATTAATTAACCTACTAATGACTATCATTTCCTTGATTGTAGATACAATTTGACATATATTTTTTTAGTATATACTATATTTTTAGTCTTTGGATGTCATTTATCTAAGATGTAAAAAAGCACAGAGGAGCACTCTTAATGGACTGCTTCTTATATAGCGCTTTTCTACTGTCCTGCAGTACTCAAAGCGCTGTATATAACACGCCACATTCACCAGCACCCTCTATGTTTTGTCAGTGCTTTACCTCATACTCCGATGGATGCATTGGAGAGCAAGTGGCGGTTAGTATCTTGCCCAAGGAAATGTGGTATGCAGACTGGCGAAGCCAGGAATCAAACTACCGACCAGCAGATGACCTGCTCTACCTCCTGAGCTACAGCCACCCCATAAGCTTACAGCACCTGGTATTCCCAGGCAGTCTCCCATCCAAGTACTAACCAAGCCCAACACTGCTTAGCTTCCGAGATCAGACGAGATCAGGCGTGCTCAGGGTGGTATGGCCGTAAACACAAACTGCTGCTAGGGGCTAAATACACAAACTGCTGGTTCAGTTTGTGTATTTAGTCCAGCACGGTAGTAACAGAAAATATATTTGACACATGGACCCTGGAAAAGAGATTTTTATTTGACGTTTAATTCTAAATTTCTATCCTGTAAAATGTAGGCATACTGGATATACATCTGCTTCACTTATTTTACCGCAACAATTTTCAAATATCCTCATAGTCACTCAGAATGTAACTCTTGGTATTCCTTTATAGCCTATATATTCTAACTGATACAGGGCAAAATTTAAAGTACAGACACAGGCATAGGTAGTACTGGTAAAGTTTATTAGATGTGAGGATCACTGATATCCACCCTGCTTAAAGGTCACAACATGCACAAGAATTTGAGTATGTTGAGACATTAGTGTCAACATACTCAACATTACTCTAATGTTAAGACAGTAAGTTCACCTAAAAATGAAAAACAGTAAAAAAAAAATAAATAAATAAAAAATGTCCTATTTGACAAAAGTTTGAGCAACAAACTGAGTAAGCTTTGTGAGACTAGCAGAAAGTGAGATAAAGTACATGAAGACTTGATTCATGTGATTCCTTGTAAGACGTGCAGCTGAGTTTCAACTCCATCCATCTGTTCCCTCTCACTTGATCGCTCCATGTCTTTGGGCTGTGGGAGGAAGCCGAAGTACCCGGAGAGAACAACCCATGCAAACATGAGGAGAAGATGCAAACTCCACACAGAAAGGACTTCACATAAAACCAGTAATTTACCCCTTAGACATTACATCCTGTATTTATATAGCGCTTTACTAGTCCCTAAGGACCCCAAAGCGCTTTACACATCCAGTCATCCACCCATTCACGCACACATTCACACACTGGTGATGGCAGCTACATTGTAGCCACAGCCACCCTGGGCGCACTGACAGAGGCGAGGCTGCCAGACACTGGCGCCACCGGGCCCTCTGACCACCACCAGTAGGCAACGGGTGAAGTGTCTTGCCCAAGGACACAACGATCGAAACTGTCCAAGCCGGGGCTCGAACCGGCAACCTTCCGATTACAAGGCGAACTGACAACTCTTGAGCCACGATTGCCCTTTATATAAGTGTTTTGCTCGTAAATTGTTGCAATTAATTAACAAAAAAACAGTGAACTATTAAAACCTTAAGAGTACAGAGATGGATGTTTCATGTCAAAATAATGTAAAGTGCCTTTGCCCAAAAAAAAAAAAAAAAAAAAAAAAAAAAAATCAATAAAAACATAAAAGGTAAACTCACAATTACATACATACTAAGCTGTATTTAATTTACACTGTAACAGAACAGAGAAATTTACATGAGGTTTCAGTTTTTTGTCACACAGGTCTGGGAGAATTGTACTTGGAATCAGTAAATGCTAGTTAGGTAGTGAATGATTTTTTTTTTTCATTTTTAATTTTAGTTATTTAGCAGAACGATAAAATAATTTGGGATTGCTGATCATTCACTTAGGCCTGTATGACTGTGGCTTTACTGAGGTTTTAGGTTGAATAATACATTATGTCCTGTTCATTCATGTTAATACTTACATCCCTAAGGAATTTGTCCACTTTCAACAAGAAATGGTTATTATTTGCAATAAAAATAATAAAATATTATATATATACACACACACACACATTTTAGTTATATCGAGAGACAGATTCACAACTGTGGCTGAGGAAGCCCAGATTACCCGGAGAGAACAGATGAGCACAGTGAGAATATGCTCCACACAGAAAGGCTCCTCCTGGTGGGTTTGAACCCAGGATCATCTTGGTGTGAAACCAAACCAAACCAAACAAAAAACAACAACAAAAAGGGACAGTCCCTATTACACCTAGTGCAATTCAAACATGTAGAATCTTTCCTCATAACTTACAGACAGGAGGCGTTTAAATGTTCCTACTCAAATAGAAAATAGACATACAAAAAGACTTTGGATCATGCAAAAACACAGGCTGTGCCTACTCAATTAAAAATTAAACAAACTGAAAAAATAGCAAAAAAAAAAAAACATCAAAAACTTTAGCGTTTATCTTTTTGTGGATTAAAGACCTGTCAATCAAACGATAGCAATAGAAATATCAGTCTCTGAACATTATACCCTCTCTGTATAGCTTTTGCTAACATACACAAATCCACATCTTGTGATTCCATGTAAATTAGATCCACAGAAAGAATGATACCAGCAGTGAGACATGCAGTGCAGGAACTAACAAATCAAAATTTTGACTAAAATGCAAATGTAAATATTCGGAAATTGAGAAAAGAAGACATAAAATCTTGCTCTCGGTCTTCTTTAGCTCACTGGATAATCGTGAAACTAAAGTTCTTGATTGTTAATTAGATTTTTCAGTGAGATTCAATCTTAAATGGGTACAGGGTGGGTGGTGGTATTTACTGTTTTTTAATACAAATAAAGTGTTTAGGGAAATTTTGCATAGCTTGTTTTTCTGTATCCTTTTAAAAATACTAAGACTCAGTCTTAAGGACACAGAAACAAGTAAACAAGTAGGAGTTTTTACCAATTTACTGAACAGAAAGGAAGAAGGCAAAAATTGACTAGTCACTACAGAACAGAAACTGATGTTAGAGGTATTCTCAATTTAACTGACGGGTCTTTTTTATAAAACAATCTATAATAGTAACAACAAATGACTTGTGCAAATCAAAAACCTGGAGAGACTTTCTAATGTCAGCAGAATTCAAAAGGCTTCAAGAATTACTGAGCGTTTACATAAGGCCATGGAAGAAAAAGTAAGCCACATATTAAAGCAGAGAAGGTTTCTCTATTCCTCGTCACTTTCCTGTCAGGTCCAGTAGTTGGTGTTTAGTTGAGGAGAAACAAAAAACAAAAAAACAAAACAACAACACTGCTCAGTCATATTCTAGATGCTCATCCAAAGCTACTGCATTCTCCTGCAGATGAAAAAGTCTGTATGATTAATTATACAGAGGAAAAAATAGAGTTCATAACAGCCACTGAAGGCCCGTCTGTAAAAAACATAATCACAGTCAATGCAAAAATGAAATCACTTACCCATCCTCCATGGCTCTTTAGCCATGGGACGAAGTTCTCCATGTAGCACTCTGCATAGCCTTGCATCCGCTGAGCTCCCGTGGCTGTCACTATTCGCCGTGATACCTCCATGCTGACAGCCATCCGTTGCAGTGTAGGACTGGCTGTTGGTTGCTGAGAAAGAGTTTCAGCTACCTGACTGCTGCTCACAGCATCCAGGAGTTTGGAAAATGATGCATATGAAAGACGGGTCAAACTGGAGCGAAGAAAAGGGTCTGATTGGATCTGTTAAATGATGTACATTTGCTTTGAGTGCACACGCAAACACATGAGGAAAATTTACACCATCTTCAGCTCTATATTTATCTGAACTGATTAATTCGTTATTATTATTATTATTCCCAAAACAAAGAGCAGTCAACATTTGACAAATGAATAAAGGACCTTTACAGACAGTATAATGAACCACTACTTACCACAGTATTGATAGAATCTCCTTCCGAAGAGAGCACCTTGACAAGTTCCTGCACTATTGTTTCTTTATCACATACTGCTGAGAAAGAAACATCAGCTTTACTGAAGATGAAGATATTATAGTTCTTGATCAGTTTTTCCAACTTCACATAATGTACTAAAGCTGCATGTATTTCTGATGTATCAGTTTTGTCATCAATCACTATTTGCTCAAGTGTTTTTCCGGTGTTATAAATCACCTTCAACCAATTCAGTAGGGTTTCTTTAGCTGAGCTGAGAGTCCCAAAGCCTTAGAAATGGCTTTGTAACCTATTCTGATGTCAGTGACATTGGTTCTCATTTGTTCTTCAGTTTCTTTTTAATATGGAATGATGTGCTGGTTTTATCTTATCAGGTTCTATTTAAGTAATTTCTTGATTTACCAGGTCTGGCAGTAATTAATAAGTTCTGGGTGTGGCTAGGGAAATTAAACTCACCATTTCCAAAAACATGGTTAATCACAGTTAATTCATGAGTTGACACGGGGGGAGGTTTCTAATAGTGCCAAGGAGATTTGGACAGCTTTTTTCCCCATAAATGAAATAATAAATTAATGACTATATTTTATATTTATTTTTTGGACACAATCATATGCAAACAACCAAAATCAGGCAAGGGGTAAATACTTTTTCATGTAACATTTCACATGAGCCCCTTCTATGATGTTTCCAGTGTTACAGCATGGGTAATTAATTTGATACACTCAGTCCTAGTCTCCAAGTTATAATTAATACCTAACAATACGCCTAACCTTGGAAAATATTGATGCATATTTTAAGCATGCTGTAGTCCAGGTCAAATAAATAAATAAAATAAAATAAAAATACTTAAACAAAACTTGGATGCAAAGTGACCAAAAACGATCCTTGCTCTAAACTACCATGTCACAAATGCTGCCTTTCTGGAAGCATTTTAGATGGGCATCAAAGCCTTTCATAGTACTGAAACAGTTTTGCTGACAGTGACCAGTAGTTTACCAGTTTACCAGTCACATTAGATTAAAGTGATATTGCAGCCCCGAGTCTGCAGTACCTCAGTGATGCATTTTATTCTGTGGATAAAAACATTTTTTGGCACCCCTTGCAGACTGGCTTGTAATTAAGGGTACTTAAGAAGAGTTTTTCAGTATCGGTTGGTCAGTTTTTCTCTTCCTCTGCTCCCTTTACTTGTCAGCTCCCTCTGTGTTTCATCTCAGGATTAATCTTCTTCTGTTTGGATCTGTTTCCACTTGGTAATATTATTAGAGGATAACATCTCCTTTCATTTGTACACTGATGACTGAGTTATATCTTCCACTAAAATATATATTAAAAGGCTGGATGACTAACAATTTCGTCCACTTGAACAAGAACAAAACTGATTTTCATCATCTTTTGTCCATGGAAATCTACGAGCTCCTTTGCCAGCATGTTAGATTATTTTATCATATATTTTACATCTCTTGCGAAATATAATTTTGTGACTCAGAGCTTTACTCTGACAAACAAATTTGCTCTGTTGTCAAAAACCAGCTAAGCACTATCACCTCTTTGAAATCTTTTGTCCTTTCAGCAAGACTGCTGACTGGCACAAACAAATATGGGCACATCATTCCAGTCTTGTCCTTGCCACATTAGAATTCATTTTAAGAGCTCACTCATTATTTTTAAGACTCTTAATGGGCAGGGGCCAGCTTATATCACTGATTTAGCTCCTACATGTCTCGGATCTGTTGTCGGATCAAAGCTCGTTACATACAAGTTGATGCCTCAAACAAAAACGTGATGGGGCCTTTGTGGTCACTGCTCCATGTGTATTGAAATGGAACAAAAAGGACCCACATCTTTGCTTCTGAGTCTAGACTCAAAACCCGCCTTTGTCCCAGTTAACATTCCCTTGTTAGCAAACTAATGTCTCATTTGCTGTATGTCTAACTCATGCATCCCCTCCTGCCCTCTGGTAGTTGTTGTCATTTTTGACGTGCTTGATTATTGGTGAAGGCCTGTTATTCTGTATTTTATGTATTTAAATGATTTCTTGATTGATTGGCTAGAGAAACTGAACTCAGCTTTCCCTTCTTGGTGTTATAAAGGAGTGGGGTGGTGATCTGAAACATTTAAGTGTGGCACACATACAAAAAAAAAAAAAAAAAGCAGGAAATCAATCAAACAGTTTTTCCCACCACTGCAGTTTGTTTACTCTGCTCCGAATCAGTTGAGGAGTTTGTAAACTTGTAGCTTTTCCCTGTGATTTGGTTTCTTTACACACAGAGAAAAATCCAAGTGAACTAAAATATATCACTGCAAACCTTGTGGAAATATTCAGCCCACTTATTGGCTTGATGTATCTGGGGTGGTAGCAAAAGTGAATAAAGTAAAACAGAAAGAAGGTGCTGTGTTCTGCACTATTGAAGAACATGAAAAATTTATGTTCATTTTGTGGCTAGTTGCTACCATATAAAGCACATCTATAGGCCCTTGCAAGTGTGAAAACACCGTAAATCTGCTTTATAAATACATTTTACTTACTTATTTTACTTTATTCGTTACTTTACTATGTTCTGTGAATTATAGTTTGGGTCAATCTACCATTTTAAACTGAATTAATATATGTGCGTGGCTGTGCGTGCAATTACCTGTTGGTGGCTGTGTTTTGGGACTATTTCTCTTTATACTGGTAGACTTCTGAGCAATCTTTTCCAGCTTCTCTGCCACATCACTGTAGAACTCAGGAGGATGATCTGTATGGACAAATGTATATGAAATATCCATGAACAATAAAAGGACTTTTGCCACTCAAATGCAGTCATGTGTTTAATTTGAGTATGTTGCAGGAGAAATACGTTCACTAGTATCTTCCAAGAAAGCAATGGCTGACTCTGGTTTATTAACCACTGTCTTCCTCCTCAGTGTGAGTGCTGCCTTTGACACTATAGCTCATTGCAGCATTCTTCTTCTCAGACTAGCTTCTATTCGAGTCACTGAGAAACCCTTCAAACTAATTTAAATCTTATCTCTCCCACCTCACTCAGTTCATTCAACGAAAAAAATTCAATCTCATCCATTTTCAGTTACCATTGAAGTCCCCCAGTGACGGGTACTGGGCCGTCTTTTATTCATCATCTAATTCGTCTTGGTCATATCTTCTGTAAACGTAATATCAGTTTTATTGTTATCCCCGTGAAAGTAACCGAGATGACAGCCCTAGTTCTGCTGCAACCTTCTCAAATTAAACAGTGGTAAAACCTACGTTCTCCTCGTTTGACTGCTATAGAGTACATGAATATGATAATAAATGGAGGTAAAGAAGGTTAAAATATGATAGAATCTTGATCTGCTCTGCTCCTAACATCGACCATCTCTCCATTTTTAAATCCTGTTTCAAAATGTATCTCTTAGAACTGGCTTAATTTTTCTAATTGACTTCCACTTGTCACATGAATTATCTGTTCTTAGTGATCTTAAATATTAAGATCAAAATAAAAGTTGTACCAGAGAAGTTACCTCCTTTGAGTGCAAGAACCTTTCGTAGATTATCTTTATCAACAAGATCATCAAATAAAATTCTTTAGCAAAAAGCAAGAAGAGGTTCCTGAGTAAAAGTCACATGAAAAGGTGCTGTAACGGAAAAAAATCCTTGCCCTACTAAATTAAATGGTCAGGAAGTATTGCTGACATCAATGGGCATGCGATAGTTCACAATGCAACACGTGAAAATTACATTTACATTTAGATGTATAAAAATTCCATAAATGTATTCATCTTTAATATTATAAATGTACACAAGACGAGCGAATTTTGTGTGTCCGTGTGATTAAATACAACTGATATTTCTTCTTTTGGAAAATGTAACATAGTCAGAGAGCTTACTGGGAGAGATGACATTTGGTCTAGGCTCCAGTTTTTTGTTAATTGGTAATGTGTCAGGTCGCTGAGGATGAGACGGACGCTCCTGTTTGTCCTTATCCTTCTGTAACCTTAAACTGAAGATCTTGGAGAGCTTCTGTTTGATCTTTTTTTGGCTGAGCTTTTTCTTTGGTTTCTTTTCACTTTCATCCTCTTCTGATGTAGAGGAGGGGGATATAGTGTCATCCTGTGGAAACAGTTGAAGTATTTAAACTATTAAATTTTAGTTAAATAATTACATTGTAATTTCAAATAAAATACATTGAAATTCCATTTTATTACAGTGGACTTGTGCCCTTAGTTGCGGGCCATATTACAAAGTGTTACCAATCTTATTAATGTTATAGTTGCAACAAATACAGAGTACACCTCTGACATCCTGTATATAGCCAGGAACAATACATGTAGACACTAGCAGGTTTGGGTCCAACATCACTCACGGTCTTTCAAGTGTTCCAGCTCAAAACAATACAACACACTTACTTCGCTTTGGTCTTTGAGGTGTGCTGGTTTTGTCTTGCCCTTCCTGCCCAGTGAGCCTTCAGGGTCTTTGGCAGGACGTTGTGTGCTATTACGATGAGGCAGTTGCTTTATGAGGTCTTTGAATCCAGTCCTTTTTTCATCTCCTGAAGTGACAACCTGAGAATTCCGCTCATCCTTTGCTTTTGATTTTGGGTTGGAACTAGCATGGGAAAAAAAGACAATTCAACATAAAGAAGACAATTCATTAAAAATAAATGGTCACATAAATAATATTGCAAATATTTAATTACTATATTTAAAATAATTACTTACTTAAACCTTTAGATTGATTAAAATGTAAGTCCTAAAATTATGAAAAAGCACGGTGTGCATAGGGCTGTTCGATATAACGATATATATCGGATGACGATATAAAAACGTCTATCGTTTCATTTTACGCTATCGTTTGTTTCGTGGTGTCGCAAAATAAACTGTTTACGGCAATATTTTTTTATTATTTTGATGGTCACTGTAGTGGCTATATTAATTTCCTAAAGTTCTCTCTTTCTCTTATATTTAATATAACCACACTACCGACGGACAAACGCTTGTTTTTAAGCATTGTCGTTAGCAACAACGACGGTAATACCACCTCGTGTCCGCTTGTTTATTTTCCACATAAACCTTTCACAATAAAGCTCAAGATCCTGTTGAGACTTTTCAAAATAAACTGAATCACGTGAAAGATGCACAGTTTTTACGGATGAGAAGCAAAAAAGAGCCGTCAGAACGTTAGAACAGGCTTTTCCCCGCAGCACGCTGTGTAATAAATACTCACAAAGAAAACGGTGGCCGTTACAACCTATGTCTAAAAATGTATCGTTTCATGTATCAGTTAAAACACTCGACTCCAGGTACGCGACGCCCAGCTGGAAACACTTCACGCAAGTCGAGCTGCCCGACATTCACAGAATTTACAGAAAATGTTACATTTTTGTGATTTATATCGTTATCGGACGATAGATGTCTTAATATCGGGATATGAGATTTTGGTCATATCGCACAGCCCTAGGTGTGCACCATCTACCCTTTAATCATTGCTACTAACTGGTAAAGGTCACAAATGGCACGAGTCAGTGAGCTATTATCCAGAATGTTGTGTCTTGAGCTACAATTTAAAAAAAAAAAAAAAAAAAAAAAAAAAAAGACAACAAAAAAGCACAAAATAGAATAGTAGTGAGTTATATTACCTGTACTTGTGGTGATCATTGTAGGCCCCTCCTACCCTCCCAGGCCTCTCTTTCAGAGGGATCAAAAGGGAGCGATGTAGAAAAGCTTGGAGCACTAAATGAGTCTCACTCTTAATCTCAATCAAAGAGATGGAGGACACAGATGAGCGGCGTCCTTCAGAGTCTGACATCACTACAGTTTACAAAAAATAAATAAATAAAAAAAATTCTTAAGTCATGTTATAAAATCCTCAAAAAATAAGCTACAATGGAGTGAAAGAGTGTTTGACCCCGTAATTTCCTCTTTTTTATGTATGTTTGTCACACTTAAATGTTTCATCAAACAAATTTAAATATTAGAAAAAGATGATACAAGTAAACATAAAATGCAGTTTCTAAATGAAGGTGTTTATTATTAAGGGGAAAAAATCCAAACCTACATGGCCCTGTGTGAAATAGTTCAATTCAACTGCACTTATATAGCACCAAATCACAACAACATTCGCCTCAAGGCACTTTATATTGTAAGGTACACCCTACAATAATACATACAGAGAAGAACCCAACAATCATATGACCCCCTATGAGCAAGCACTTTGGCGACAGTGGGAAGGAAAAACTCCCTTTTAACAGGAAGAAACCTCCGGCAGAACCAGGCTCAGGGAGGGGCGGGGCCGTCGGCCGCTATCTTGGTTTAGACTTGCACCCTTGTCTTTTACGCATTGAAATTCCTCCAGATTCCTTCAATCTTTTAATTATGTTATGCACTGTTGAAGGTCAAATATCCAAATCTCTTCCCATCTTTATTTGAGGAACATTAATTTTTTTGAAAATTATTGAAATCTGTAAAAACTATTTTAAATTTTTTGTACCAAATCATAATTACAATCATCTGTTGACATCATGTGTTTCAAATCACATCATTATTTAACAAATTCACCTGATTACTAGCCCTACATTGCTCCTGTCCCAACCTTTTTTGGAATATGTTGCAGGTCTGAATGACAGCAAAGGATGTCTATTTACAAATGAAATAAAGTTGACCAGACAAAACATGAAATATTTTGTGTTCATATTGTCTGCAATAACATAAGTCAAAGTAAATTTAGAAATCACTCCTTTCTTTTTTTATTTGCATTTTCCATACTGTCCCAACTTTTTCTGATTTGGGTTTCGAAGATGGGGCCTGATTATTTAAGACCTTGTATGTGAGGAGCAGGATTTTGAATTCTGGATTTAACAGGAAGCCAATGAAGGGAAGCCAAAACAGGAGAAATCTGCTCTCTCTTTCTAGTCCCTGTCAGGACTCTTGCTGCAGCATTTTGGATTAACTGAAGGCTTTTCAGGGAGTTTTTAGGACATCCTGATAATAATGAATTACAGTAGTCCAGCCTGGAAGTAATAAATGCATGAACTAGTTTTTCAGCGTCACTCTGAGACAGGATATTTCTAATTTTAGAGATGTTGTGCAAATGGAAGAAAGCAGTCTTACATATTTGTTTAATATGTGCATTAAAGGACATGTCCTGGTCAAAAATGACTCCAAGGTTCCTCACAGTGTTACTGGAGGCCAAGGTAATGCCATCCAGAGTAAGAATCTGCTTAGATACCATATTTCTAAGATTTTCAGGGCCGAGTACAATAACCTCAGTTTTATCTGAATTTAGAAGCAGAAAGTTAGCGGCCATCCAGGTCTTTATGTCTTTAAGACATTCCTGCAGTTTAAATCAAATGACTGGATAATGTCCTGCATTAGGAAATTCTGATATTTTAATCTTT
This sequence comes from Oreochromis niloticus, assembly GCF_001858045.2. Taxonomy (NCBI): domain Eukaryota; kingdom Metazoa; phylum Chordata; class Actinopteri; order Cichliformes; family Cichlidae; genus Oreochromis; species Oreochromis niloticus. The sequence goes on from NC_031969.2 coordinate 6,547,252, forward strand.
AAATCCCCTTTCCTTTGTTCCAAGATGCAAAAAGGTAATAATAATAATAATACAACTAATAATACAACTAAAACTAATACAAACCTTAAATACTAATCTGTATGTTTACGATACACAGTGACTTTCAAATGTCCTCCGGAAAATTTTGCAGAACAACAAAGCCAGCCTGCCATTTTTCATATCCTCCCTGGTGAACTTGATGTATCCACAGAGTTAGAGAGTTCATCAGCAAATTGTGGTATACTGTGGTTGATTTTCATCTAGTTATCATGAACCTGACTTCATGGTCCAATGATTGAAACTAGCACTTACAATCAACTGTCATTATGCATGTGTAATAGTTGTAAGCTTAGGAATAAACTATGAAAATTTTTTCTTTTTTTTGCTTTATTTAAATTTCTGGTGCCATGAGAGTCTTTAGTTCATCAACTTGGGTCAGACTGAACCAGACTAAACATACTTCACTGCAATGTATGTATGTGTGCTGCTCAAATACTCTCTGGAATTAGTAAAGTTTCTCTGATTCTGATGTATTGAGAAGTCATCCCCCAGTGCTTTTCCCTATTTGATGGTAGTATTAAGAGCTGTTCCTTGTAATATGTATACTCTTGTACTTTTTTATGCTAGTAACTCGGTTTTTTGTTTTTTTCCCTAAGGAACAAATTTGCTTAACATAAGAGACAAAAAATGACATGGAAAAACCCCGCAGAGCTATAGAATTGACTGTTTGTTTACATGTTTCAATTAAAAATTTATTTTCTTTTCAAGACAATATTCAAGTGACGTTCAATTGTGTATACGTTCTTCTAGGTTCCGCCCAATCGATTATTTTGTGAACTCTCTGTTGTTGTTAACAGGTCGCAACACGGGTTCGAAACAGCTTGAAAAAGAAACAGAAACAAGCAAGTGATTCTAATCGTTCCATTCCATTCATACCTTACACCACCAGGAAATGCTAACAAAACACCGCCTTACTCACTTTTTATAACCCCCCTCCAAAAAAACAAAATTTACGACGACCTGTGACTATGAGATACCTCTGCCAAGGTACTCTTTAATATCATTTAAAAACGTTAGCTCAATTCATTTAAATCAAAGAATACGTGAGTTAAGAACAGTAATCGCCCGACCGACCAGGGACAAAACTTTTCCACGGTCATGACTCGAGTTAAAAGCTGGCTGCCTGAATATTTCACTAACTTTTACGGAAGGTAAATACATGCTAGACTGAGACAAACATATATAGAATAAAAACTTTGTACCTCGAGGTGTGTCTCGACGTGTCGAAGTAGACCCGAATTGAGGTTTAGAGTGTTTTTGCCGTTTGCTTGCGCAGCTACATTGAACTCCGTGGTAATCCTCTTCTTCTGCCGCTTCCACTTCTTCTTCAACTACTACTAGTTTAAATGCGGTAGGCACACCCAACTTACAGGTGCATTACCGCCACCACCATTAATCCCCTAGTTCAAACATAATCAAATTAAAGATTGCCTACTGTACTAACAGATTCCACAGTTTAATGCTTTGTTTGGTGTTCTTAAATAAAGTCACTAATCTTCTCCTCTCTTCCTCATATTCATTGTGGCGGATGATTGAGTGTTAATGCTGTGTTCCAAAATGAAAACTGTAAAGTCACAGGGCTGTGCTGAAAAGTGACCATAAACAAGGCAGGTCAACCATTTTTAATGTAAAATATGAATGTAAACCCCACCATAACGTGTTTTTGTTGTTTCTCTGGATTTTTTTTCAACGTTTTGAGTGCAAGTGTTTTGGTAAATGAACTGGTACTTATAAAGCGCTTTTCTACTCTATGTTAAGCACGCAAAGGGCTTTACACAATTCACCCATTCACAACAGCACTTTTTTCTGTTTCTAAGTGCTTCCTAACTAACATCCACACACATTCGGAGATGACCAACATGTTAGGGTTAGTATCTTGCCCAAGGATACTCACCACCACCTGAGCTACAGCCACCCACCTGGCTTATAATAATTTATTATCACATATTCTTTCAGCCCAAATTTTAACAACATATTCTTGCTCATTTTCACTCCCCTATTCTATATGAGTATTCTATATGGGGTGCCTTGCTTAAGAAACGTGGCACATCCTCCTCCTCCTCCTTCTTCTCTCTCCCTGTAAACTGTCGCATAGTTATATAGAACGAATTCCAAATTAGATTTAACCCAGGATGCCTAGTGATAAATGCAACATTCCATATGTTGCATTTATCACTAGTTTTATTTAATTTCTTTGTAAATTTAATTCTAATTTTCTGTACTTCTGTCTCTCTTTTCACTGCTTTCCAACCCCAAAATGCTACATTGTGGCTTCCTCTGTGGCTGCAGGATTCTGTAGTAACTCCTGCTGCACACTTGCCATTTCTATTGTCCCCTCCACAATGAGCTCACCTGTGATTCCTTTTATATACAGCTGTCTGAATTCTTAACAGCTAAAACATCTAATGGGCTTTGGTGCAAATTCTCTGTACATATAAGCAGTTTTGTCATATCAAAATTATAGCTCCTGCTCCTCGAAGCATAGCTGCAGTCCCTTTTTTTATATGTTCTCCCCAGCATTTTCATCATTTACTTCACTTGTTTCTCACTTGCAGATTTTCCACCAGTTCCTCCCTTTTTACATTTTTTAACCTTCTTTACCTCCATTTCAGATTTACTGCCTATTAGTAAATTTCCATAACTCAGAATGTGCATTTTTACTTCTCCCAATTGTCCTCTGATAATTCCAGTTAATTTTGTTGGGTCCATCTTTTCACACACCCATCTTTCTCAAATCTCACCACCGCAGTAAATAGTTCTGGCGGTTAGCTGTATACCACTTCTCTTCCTTTGTTTTCTGATTCAACACTCAACACGTCTACCCATTCTTCCTCCTCTTCCTTCCTCTATCCATACTATTGCTGTCACTGTCAGTTTTCCTCTGTCTCACTCTATCACTTGTTGCAGACAACACCGCTTGAGCACTGTTGTTGTACAGAGCCTGTCTAGACTGTCACCAGCTGCTCCGGGACAACTAGTCCTGCTTATGAGTCCACAAGAGAAGATGCTGATATTAGTGTTTGATTTTCCCACACTCACCGCCAATTTCATTCTCCTCTCCACCAGACACACCGGTAACTGTCTCCTGACATGACATTTTCCTCCCTCTTTTTATTACCCAAACTTTTCTAAATCAGTCTATGTATCTGTGACTGCTTGTAAAAGCTATTTTTTCAGTTCAACCTGTGTGCTTCTGTTTTCTTGTTGCAGAATGAGTCCCTGACTCCGTGGTATAATTCTCAAACACGTAGCCTAAAGCAGATAACCCGTAAGCTGGAGAGGAAATGGCGTGTCACAAATTTAGAGGATCATCATTTAGCCTGGAGAAATAGTTTGCTGCTTTATAAGAAAGCCCTCCGCAAAGCCAGAACATCTTACTATTCGTCACTGATTGAAGAAAATAAGAACAACCCCAGGTTTCTCTTCAGCACTGTAGCCAGGCTGACAAACAGTCAGAGCTCTACTGAGCCAACCATCCCTTTAACGTTAACTAGTAATGACTTCATGAACTTCTTCACAAATAAAATTTTTATCATTAGAGAAAAAATTACCAATAATCATCCCACAGATGTAATATTATCTACAGCTACTTTTAGTACCATCGATGTTAAGTTAGACTCTTTTTCTCCAATTGATCTTTCTGAGTTAACTTCAATAATTACTTCCTCCAAACCATCAACGTGTCTTTTAGACCACATTCCTACAAAACTGCTCAAAGAAGTCCTGCCATTAATTAATGCTTCGATCTTAAATATGATCAACCTATCTCTAATAATCGGCTATGTACCACAGGCCTTCAAGCTGGCTGTAGTTAAACCTTTACTCAAAAAGCATCTCTAGACCCAGCTGTCTTAGCTAATTATAGGCCAATCTCCAACCTTCCTTTCATATCAAACATCCTTGAAAGAGTAGTTGTCAAACAGCTAACAGATCATCTGCAGAGGAATGGCTTATTTGAAGAGTTTCAGTCAGGTTTCAGAGCTCATCACAGCACAGAAACAGCTTTAGTGAAGGTTACAAATGATCTTCTTATGGCCTCTGACAGTGGACTCATCTCTGTGCTTGTCCTGCTAGACCTTAGTGCTGCGTTCGATACTGTCGACCATAATATCCTATTAGCGCGATTAGAACATGCTGTAGGTATTACAGGTACTGCACTGCAGTGGTTTGTATCATATCTATCTAATAGACTCCAGTTTGTACATGTAAATGGAGAGTCCTCTTCACACACTAAGGTCAATTATGGTGTTCCACAGGGTTTAGTGCTAGGACCAATTCTGTTTACATTATACATGCTTCCCTTAGGCAGCATCATTAGAAGACATAGCATAAATTTTCACTGCTATGCAGATGACACGCAGCTCTATCTATCCATGAAGCCAGGTAACACACACCAATTAGTTAAACTGCAGGAATGTCTTAAAGACATAAAGACCTGGATGGCCGCTAACTTTCTGCTTCTTAATTCAGATCAAACTGAGGTTATTTTACTCGGCCCTGAAAATCTTAGAAATATGGTATCTAACCAGATTCTTACTCTGGATGGCATTACCTTGGCCTCCAGTAACACTGTGAGGAACCTTGGAGTCATTTTTGACCAGGACATGTCCTTCAATGCACATATTAAACAAATATGTAAGACTGCTTTCTTCCATTTGCGCAACATCTCAAAAATTAGAAATATCCTGTCTCAGAGTGACGCTGAAAAACTAGTTCATGCATTTATTACTTCCAGGCTGGACTACTGTAATTCATTATTATCAGGATGTCCTAAAAACTCCCTGAAAAGCCTTCAGCTGATCCAAAATGCTGCAGCAAGAGTCCTGACAGGGACTAGAAAGAGAGAGCAGATTTCTCCTGTATTGGCTTCCCTTCATTGGCTTCCTGTTAAATCCAGAATTCAAAATCCTGCTCCTCACATACAAGGTCTTAAATAATCAGGCCCCATCTTTTCTTAATGACCTTGTAGTACCATATCACCCTATTAGAGCACTTCGCTCTCACACTGCAGGCCTACTTGTTGTTCCTAGAGTATTTAAAAGTAGAATGGGAGGGAGAGCCTTCAGTTTTCAGGCCCCTCTTCTGTGGAACCAGCTTCCAGTTTGGATTCGGGAGACAGACACTATCTCTACTTACAAGATTAGGCTTCAAACTTTCCTTTTTGCTAAAGCATATAGTTAGGGCTGGACCAGGTGACCCTGAATCCTCCCTTAGTTATGCTGCAATAGACGTAGGCTGCCGGGGATTCCCATGATGCATTGAGTTTTTCCTTTCCAGCCACTCACTATGTGTTAATAGACCTCTCTGCATCGAATCATATCTGTTATTAATCTCTGTCTCTCTTCCACAGCATGTCTTTCATCCTGTTTTCCTTCTTCACCCCAAGCGGTCGCAGCAGATGGCCCCGCCCCTCCCTGAGCCTGGTTCTGCCGGAGGTTTCTTCCTGTTAAAAGGGAGTTTTTCCTTCCCACTGTCGCCAAAGTGCTTGCTCATAGGGGGTCATATGATATGATTGTTGGGGTTTTCTCTGTATTTATTATTGTGCGATCTATTGTACAATATAAAGCGCCTTGAGGCGACTTTTGTTGTGATTTGGCGCTATATAAATAAAATTGAATTGAATTGAATTGAATTGAATTAGATGTCTTCCACTTATTGGAAGGTTTCTGATTTGCTTCCTGCTCCAGTCTGTATGTTGAGGTGGCCTCATAGGAGTGTATGAGTATATGCTCAATGAAGCAAGTGTGAGCGTCTGTGTGTATAAGAACATGGTTTTGAAGTAAGTACTTTATGAACCTGCAGTCAGTTGAGACTGAAGAAGTCTCTTGGATGAGCGAAGAAACGTTTCTCCCACTGAAAACGCTACATCCAGGTGAACAGAATGCTTTTTTCAGCAGTTTATGGTGAGTAATATTACAAAAGTGTTAGTTAAATCTATTTGCCATACCTACCATGGCGATGTTCTATATAAGCTAAAGAGATTACTATGGGGATTGTAAGCATCTGTTTATTCAGAATGCAGAAGGGGGGTAATATGCCATGGGCTCACATCTTTCAATATCACTCTGCTTCAATAGGTTACTCACAGTATGGACTGCACTCATTTTTAATCTCAGCGTACATTTTGATCTCCACGATACACAGTTTTGTGAATTTAGCTTGCACTAGTGCGATTCTTTACATGCTATTTGTACATGACTTCACTAGATGTCCATATTTGACTTTTCTGGTGTGAACTGCAGCAGAGCTGCAAAGATTTTGCCTTGAGGTTTTATGTATCCACACACTGCTACACTGCAGTACCAAAATTGGCACCAGAAAAATAAGAGTTTGGCTTTCTCATAACTCTTCTGTGACAAAAGTAAACACAAGTGCTTAAAACGTTTAGGATGCACACTAAATTTGGGAAAAGGTGTGGGATTGTAGTCTGACCTGACTCTAATTCTAGATTCATGATATTAATCATCTAATCTTATAAACATAATACAGTTTAGGACACAAAACAGTAAAGATCCTCTCCAGATATGAGATGATATTGCTGGAAAAATGTGACGTCTTGCACTATCATACACGAGTTAATCTGAAGAGCATTTGCATCAGAATGTGGTGACATGTTTGTTTATGGAGATACCTTTGATCAAATGTGATCATCCCCACAGAATAAAAATTGTTTGATTTGATGAGTCTTTTATTTGTTGTTGTCGTGATTCTTAATGTCATATAAATATCATTTAAATAATTTCTTAGGAAACACTTCAGTCTTTCCACATCCTTAGACAGATTTGTCCTTTTTTTAAATTGTAAAACTTTTTTAAAATGTTTTTTGATATCAAATGAATATACACAGTTGAAGCTGTGGTAGAAAGGTCAACAAACATACTTTTATTCATCATGGATAATCTCTCTGTGCCACTGGACAGGCAGTGGAGTACTTTCTCTAACAGGGTTAGGGTTGACCTTACAGCAAATCTTTCATACCCCATGAAACAAGTCATTATAATACAGTATATTTATATCTCCCACATATATTATCTTCTGAGAGCAAGAGACACAACCACTATTTCTGAGCAGTTTTCTCAGAGTACCACATAACGCCTTGGATTGAACATTGTCTGTATACTACTTTAATGTTAGTATTTGCTGATTCCTTTTTTATAGTGTGTGTTGCTCCCACTTGACCAAGTAAGCATACAACAATACAAAGATCATGACAGAAAAATGTTTGTGCCAAGATTGGCGTGTATTTTATTTAGGAAGGTACTTAATTATCACGATGACGGAATTCTAATGAAAAAACAACAACAAAATGAGAATTATACTAGTTATGTAAACACAGGCAATGGGAATGCTGAACAGTCTTTAGCACAGCCCCCCCAAAACCTGTCCAGCGTCACTGGTGTCAAGACACTGGTACAAGGATTGGGAGTGACCAGACCAAGAACACATGCAGGACTTCAGGAGATTGTAATGGTGAGATTAAACTGCAAAACTTAACAAATAATAATGTCACAACTGCCAAAATCCCCCAAAACATATAAGAAAAGTGCTTCAGTGCTTTGAAATATAAAAGAATAAGCCAAGTCTGCACACTACAGTCAAAACAGTAATTACAGTAAGTGTTGTCATAAAGTTCTACTGGAAACATGGAGCTCAGAATTACAGTAATTAGTCACTTTAAACACAAGGTAAAATAGAAAACAGAGAATATGCCCTTCCAACATGCTCTATTGAATCTCATTTAGTTGCTTTGTCTGCATTTTGTGCTTACTTACCTCTTGCAACACACAGCCATTTCCTCCCTTGTAGTGAATCTGTCCAGCACTCATCTGTCTCTGTATGAATGAGTACTTTGTAAGCACCACTACCCCCTCAGCCAGTTCTTGTGCCCACGTCTCAATCTCCAAATTCCAGTCCCTCTGCCTATCTTCTGTGCTGGCTGAGTGCTCATGTCACTTTGTCTCACCCCCAAAAATCACTGTTCATCAGAGCTTGAGCCAATAAAGAGCCAGGCAGCTGGGTGAGGCACTTCCTCTGTGACAGGAAATTAACCACAAACAACTGACCAGTGGGAGGGGGATAATGAGAAAGGGAGATCAAAAGACGCTGATGTTTTAATGGCTGTAAGTAGAGTTCTAAAGGGGATGAACAGGTCATGGCAAATATTTCTTGTGTTGGCTTCTAAAATAAATCTGAATAAATACATATACTATATCTAGCTTACTCTAGTGTATAGCATATGCATTTAAAATTTCACTGATATGTCACTGTAAGTTTCTGTTGGGTCCTAACTGTGATGTATATGCATTGTTGTGCAAACATACAATTTCTTAGGAAAAGGCACCCGCCTGTTTATTCATTCAATTATCTAATCAGCCTATCGCGAGGACCAACATGTAGAAAATCCTTTAGATACAGGAAAGCTGGAGCACAGCAATTTTGATGGTGGCTTCGTTGTTGTTAGCAGATGGAATCATTTGTGATGAGCAAAAAACATCAAAGAATACACCATCGGGCTCTGATTCCTGTCAGCCAAGAGCAAAGGGCACGGGCTCACCAAAACAGAAAGATTACTATCTGTAACATGCACCAGGTCACAAGGAAAAGCTGTGTCTAACTGGATTAACGATTCACTGAGGTCAATGAACGGCTGTCATCGGTCATTTATAGAAATTATTCAAGGTAACCATTACTATTAGAATACTTTATTGATCCCAAAAGAAATTATTATCACTACAAGTATCATTATCATTAAGTACTGCCCAAAATGAAGTGCAACACCTGATTACAAGAACTGCTGGAAGCAAACATCAAGGATACAGTCAGTACTGTAAGGTTTGTAAGGTGCAGTGTAAAACACCATTATATGGCTAATGGTTTGAATTTCATTAACATAAATGAATTTACTCAAACCTCATTGTTCAAATACAATTTTAACATTATGGTAATCAGCAATGGTTAAAGTCGGTTTTCTTGTATGTGTAGCTGGAGTTAATATGGGAATTGTTGGTGAACTAGAGGGCAGGGTGCTGAAAGGATGATGATGATGATGATGATGATGGGCTCATGTTCAAAGACAGTAGATACAGAAAAGTGGCTTTGATAACTTCTGGGTGGGGTGTCTGGGAGGGAGACGGTTGTTTATGAAGGGGATCTAATCCCACTCGTGATCTGCTGTAGCATTCTTCATCACATCATTAACTTCAAACTGCATCACTGCATTAACCAAACAACCTGGATATGTCTGACCTTATATGGTCTGGTGGCTTTTCTGGTATGAACTTCAGTGTGGAGTGGGCCTCAGAGTTATCTTTGCAAGAAGATGGGCCTCTTCCTCGATTATGCTTATCATGATTCATTTTCTGTTTGTTTATTCTTTTCGTGTGTTAATGTTACATTATCTCGAAAGTATACTTTCATTTTTGTTTATAGATTAGTTTCCACACAGAAACTGAACAACAGAGGCAGTCAATGCAAAAGAAAGTCTGTGCTTTCCGGAAAGTGCCTGATTGCAGCATAGTGATAAATTTCATTTAAACATGTTTTTCTCTTCTTAAAATAGCAGCCAGTGATTATTTTTCTCAGACCAGCAACATTTCAACTATAGTTGGAGCTTTATTTGAAATGGGTGTAGGGATCTGTTAACAGGAAATCCACCGTCACATGGGCAGGAAATGCTGTTCAGACAGAAATAAACAAGACATATAAGGGAAACAGAGGCGCTGCTGACATTACAGCTGCTGCACATCATTTTCTCACCAGGAGAGAGGAACACCATCACTAACGCAGTATATATGTCTCTTACTGATATCCTCAATAAACAAAAATTGTGCCTGTATTTTAAATCACACACTTTTTTCCCCAGAATACTCTGTTGCAGCCTTTACAAACTCTTTACTGCAGTAGCCGCAAAACTGAGAAATACTCCTTCATAATACCAGCAGTCTTTGGACTTTTACTACACTGGTTTATGTGTGGCTGGATTGCATACTAAAAAATTATAAGGTACAGCTGTTCATATTGCCAAGAAAAATATTCTCATATAGTGGAGGAGAAGTAAATCGTTACATATTTCACACTGTTTTCATAATTCTATAATTATACCTGATTTTTATTGAACGTCCTCGAGCTACCTATTCCCTGTCGCCATTGCTTTAACCTCCTAGGACCTGGGGTCCTCATATGTGGACATCACATTTTGGGTTGTCTAGACAACAATACTAAATTTTGCTCTATAAGGGCCGGATATCTCTCACGAGGACATTATACTGCCACGGCTCTATCGAAATTTAAAAAATAATGTCCTCATATGTGGATATCCGGCCCTTGTAGAGCAAAATTAGGTAAAAAGGTCATTCTTTGTTTTTACATTCAGGTCCCAATCAGCCCAAATAGCAAAGGGAAATTAAAAATGCATGACATGAAAGAGTAAGGTCTTAGGAGGTTAATATAGAAACACATGCATGAAAACACATGTGTAGCTTTTCATTTAAGTTATTATATTATACACTGTTGGTGATTTCTAGGCAACAAAACACAGAAACTATGGGCTAAAAATCAAGTTCTAATTTCATCTGTGTGATGCATCAGTAACCTCAATTTAACAATTACAGTCTATTAGAGTCTAACTAAAAGGAGTGTTTACAGTTTTTTCTGAATGCTTAAACCCTAACTCTGATTCTTATAGCACAATTTCTAAAACTATTAATACTTATAGCAAAACCACTCACTGAGTTTGCAAAACTAAAAGCACAAACACTGCTTTGCACTCAGTTTGCCATTTTGTAACACACTTTGCAAAACTGTAGGCACAATTCACTGCACAACACTCTTTTTGCAGAACTGCAAACACAACTCACTGCTTACACTCAATTACCAAATTTCCAACAAACTCCTAGCAAAATTATACACATGTATGGCTATCATTAACACTATTTTGCCAACTGTCTGGCACACTTTCACATGTGAAAACTGTTTTAGATAATTAGTCCACTTTGCAATCAGCCTAAGCACTATAAACAGGCCACAGGTAAGCTGTCTATGTGGAGTACAATGGAAGGAGCAGCAAGAGTGAGAAGAGTGAGAATCAGAGGAGGCCGAGGGAGAGGACGTGGAGGTGAAGAAGTTGGAGGAAGAGGACGTGGAGGAGCAAGAAGAGGACGAGGAGGGGAAAGAGGAAGGGTAAGAAGAGTAAGGAACAGAATAACTGATGACATCAGAGCTACAATAGTGGACCATGTCATCAACCATGGGATGACCCTGAGGGAAGCTGGCCAACGGGTTCAGCCTAAACTGAGCCGCTACACTGTGGCAGGCATCATTAGGACATTTCGAAATGAGAATCGGTAAGTACTTTGTAGCACGGCCATACTCTAATGGGAAACACAACAGTACCATACATGCAAAAATACTGAAATTGTTACTTTACAGAATTGCTAGACGTCCAGATGTTGGGGGCAGAGGCAGAATGTTCACTCCAGAGCAAGAGACCCATATAGTGAACATGGTGATTGCCAATAATGCAATAAGACTGTGCGAAATACAGCAGCGCATAATTGATAATGACACCATCTTTCAAAATATACACAGTGCAAGCATTTCTGCACTAAGTCGTGTACTTGTGCGCCACAGAATTAGAATGAAGCAAATTTACAGAGTTCCTTTCGAGAGAAACACAGAACGTGTAAAGCAACTGCGATATGACTATGTGCAGGTAAGCTAGTGTCATTGGTTCTGAATGTGGAAGTGCATACTGTAGTGCTGTGCATGGGCCTGATGTGTTGCATTTGTTTTGTCTTGTCCAGAGAGTGATGGAACTAGAAGCAGATGCAATGGGACATGAGCTACTTTTTGTGGATGAGGCCGGTTTTAACCTCAGTAAAACCAGGAGACGTGGCAGGAACATTATTGGACACCGTGTCATCATCAATGTCCCAGGACAACGTGGTGGTAACATAACCATGTGTGCAGCTATAAGCCAAAATGGTGTTGTTCACCATCATGCAACCATAGGCTCATACAACACTGCACACATTATTGCATTCCTGGACACCTTGCATGACATGCTCACTGTTCAGAGACCAGAGCAGACCCGATATGTCATCATATGGGACAATGTTAGTTTCCATAGGGCTGCTTTGGTCCGCAACTGGTTTACAGACCACCCATCCTTCATGGCACTCAACCTCCCTCCATACTCTCCATTCTTAAATCCCATCGAGGAGTTCTTCTCTGCCTGGCGCTGGAAAGTGTACGACTGTCATCCTCATCAACAGGTAGCCCTTTTACAGGCAATGGAGGAGGCATGTGGAGATATTGACCAGGCATCATGTCAGACCTGGATACGGCATTCAAGGAGATATTTTCCCCGGCGCCTTGGACTGGAGGATATCGCATGCGATGTGGACGAAATTTTGTGGCCGGACCCAGAAAGACGACATGATGTAGGCTGATTGTCTTTTTTTTCCCCTTTTTTTTGTGAAATTCCTATTTTGTGTTCTGACTTTGTCTTGGTTTTGATGAGTGTGAATAAATACCAATACTTGAAGTTTGGATCCTTGTATGTTTACATGACACTATGACAAAAGTGTGACCTCAAATTGACATCTGTACACAGAGAAAGCAAAAACCAGATGTGTTTTGTATTCATACCATCAGTGTGCAGTTGGCGCATTGTGTGCTTAGTAGATGATGGCTTGTGTTAACTGTTTGATACAAAAACACCATTTTTACGAAGGTGTGAAGAGTTAATCTAGCTGTGTTCGCTTTTGCAAGAGAACTACAATGTTTTGATAATTGGGTGACAGGTTTTCTTATTTGTGTGTAGAGTTTTGCAAAAATAGCCAATAGCAACAAATGTGCTTAAGCAATCAGAAAAAACTGTAATAGCAATAAAAGTTAGAACAGATAATCCTCACCTGCAAAATGGACCTCATGGTTGTATATGTGTGTGTGTGTGTGTGTGTGTGTGTGTGTGTGCGAGAATGCTTGCGCGTGTGTGTTCTCTTTTAAGTGATTTTATATATGAAGAAGCACCTCATACAAAATCAAATCAAACATGCATTCTTGCTCCCCCCTCCCTGTGGTCACAGGTTGTCATAAGATCTGGAGGCCATAGAGTCAGGTAGGGATTCATCCCATCATCAAGTGGTATTATTTTAATCATAGCTGCATGGGTTTAATTTCAAATATATGACTAAAGGAGAAATTTATGGGAAAGACTGTGGCTGGGCTTAGTGAAGTGCGATAGCAAATTTTGAAGTGTGATTTTTATAGGTTTTACATTTTTGGAGTCGTTACTGGTATCACCAATAACGACACCAAAAAATTCCAAATGGTCTCAATCAAACCTGATTGCTTTTATTTTCATAGTAGTGTTGTTTTGTTCACCTTGCATAGCATTTGACTAGACAGAGTGAAGAGGAGAGTGACGACCTCTAATATAAAGAAACCAGGATGGTCACACTGGAGGAGACCAAGTAAGGAGGAGAAAATGATCTGATCAGTTGAATGCTTGAAGTTTATAATGGCAAAAACTGAGTAATGGATACTAATTAATGGAAATTTTTGAAAAAATCCTTAATGATGGACGTAACACACGAGTAGGGCTGGGCAAAGCGAGGTTTTTCTAACCAGCTGTGCAAGGACTTGGATTGAGGTTGTGAAACAGTCTGACACCCACATCCATAGCGACACCTAGTGGCTGTTTTTTGTCTATCGCCACATCTTGGTAACGCTGTTCTGTGAAATAAGGACAAGTTTTGCATAGTTCTGAACAAGGCTACTTATTAGACCAGTCTATCAATAGTTATTAAGTGATTAGTGATTAATCATTGTTTTGGGGGAAATCTCTATAAAAACAAGTAAAGAAAAACACAGAGATTGTTCAAAGACACCAAGCTACGACTGTAAGCACACGACAGTGTGCTTCAACAAATGCTATTTTTTTCCTCTGTTATCATATGTGAGACTGTTTCAGTTGCTTAGTAAATCAACGCAACGCACAACAACCTTGTAAGAATCCCTCAAAGTCTGGGTATGTTTGGCTTTTAGGGAGTTGGTGTCATCGGGTTTGTTTTACATACTGTCAAACAAAACTACAAGATGGCATGGCATTAGGTTATCCATCCATCCATTCGCTTCCGCTTATCCTTTTCAGGGTCACGGGGGGCGCTGGAGCCTATCCCAGCTGTCATAGGGCGAGAGGCAGGGTACACCCCTGGACAGGTCGCCAGTCTGTCGCAGGGCTAACACACAGGGACAGACAACCATTCACACCTAGTGACAATTTGGATTATCCAATTAACCTATCCCCACAAGCTGCATGTCTTTGGACGGTGGAAGGAAGCTGGAGTACCCAGAGGGAACCCACAGAAACACGGGGAGAATATGCAAACTCCACACAGAAAGACCCCGGCCTGATGGTGGAATTGAACTCAGGACCTTCTTGCTGTGCGGCAACAGTGCTAACCACCATGCTGAGCAGCCTGTGAACCATGAAGAAGTTGAGTTGAGTATGAGATTTTGGTTCTCTTGCAGAACACATTTATACCAGAAGTGTTTGAATACTCCTTATGGCTACTAGCAAAAGAAATGTACTGCATGTGTAGACAGTATTTATACTGTCTACACTGACTTTTAACAAGGTCAGTCTAATGAGAATAATGTTCATTTTCACAAGTGAAACATGAACCCTTGTCTTGAGTGTATTTTGTGTAATTTCCCTGTTTACATTTTGTTATGCTATTTAAAGTTAAGTATGTCTGTATGTCTGTGTATTCAGATCATTCCATAACAAAGACGATAGAGGTTAATGTGCTTTTATGTTCCATGTTCACTGAGGAGATTTGGACACATCAAGAAATAAAATATAAGAAAATGCAGTTCAGTGACAAAAACAGTGCAAAAGTAGAGTAATAAAGCACTCCAACAAAATACTGTAAAATGAACTAGAAAACAAATTGAGAAAAGAGGAATTGATGTGATTATGAAGACATGAATGTTATTATAATATAAACCTGCTAAAATGAGGTTATGCTACGGTTAGCTTCAGTGTTGGGGCTTTAATCCTCCTCTGTGTCCACAGCACAGTCTAGAACTGTCATCCTTTCTATCTCCCCTGGTGAACTTTGTTTCTGTCCATTGAGTCGATGCTTCTACTTCATGTGTTTTGATTCTGACCCAGGTGTCATGCACATATCTGTACCAGTGGCTAGGTGTGCCTTTTTTCATAAATTTGCTGAATACCTCTGACTTTTTAGAACTGAAGAAGCATCTTGGATAAGAGGTGAAACCCTTCAATAAATTTAAAGAACTCCAGTCGTATTCTTTCCAGACTCCTTAGACCTGGATGACTGAGAGCTTACACAGATATATGAGAAAGATAGCAGAGGATCAAGAACCTACTTAAATTGAAGTTAAATTTGTTCTTTTTTTAATTGCTGTAGTACAAAAGAACATTAAAAAAAATTCAGACAAATTTGATTGAGAGCATATGAGGGGTTTCCTTTGCGTGTCTGTCTGTGAGTGCTATTTTTGTTTCTTGAGAAATTCTATTCCACTCCATTCCACATAATGGCGCTAGTGTACTTTTTGGGTGGTTTTCTGGTCACTCACCAGTGTTCGAGTAACGTGGAGAAGAAGAAGAACAAAACGAAATACAACGACGAAGAAGAGCGTGTGGCTGTAGTCTGCGTTAAGAAAAGATTGTTCCGGAATATAATTTAAGCGGATCTGGTAATAATAATTTGCTTATAAAGCTTCTTTAGTCCCAGCTGGCCTTTTTGTTTCTTTTTATCTGTTGCCCTCTTTTCAATCGTTTGGTTTGGCAGTGTGTTTTCAAAGTTTGAAATAACAGCTAATGTTAGCATAACAGCTAATGTTAGATATATCTGTTTATCATCAGCTGTAAAAAAAAAAAAAAAAAAAAAAAAATCCCAAATATGAGACAAATTATTAATTTTGTCATTTAAATTAGAAAAAACCCGAAGGACAATGACTCGCCATGGAAAGAACTGCACAGCTGGAGCTGTCTACACATACCACGAGAAGAAGAAGGATACAGGTAAGAAATCCTCAGTGCTGTGAGTTCTTGTCTTTGTTCTCTCAGATTAGTCCGGTCAGAAAGAGAACATGGTTTTCTGTATAATCTCTAGTCATGTGATTATCTAACTCTGATCCTGCTCAGCGGCCTCTGGTTACGGGACACAAAGTGTTCGACTTGGCAGAGATGCAGTCAAAGACTTTGACTGCTGCTGCCTGTCCCTGCAGCCCTGTCGGGATCCTGTTGTCACGTATGTTTTTTACTTCAACACACAAGCACCTGCACACAGGCGAGCAGTTCATCACTAACTGAATAATTACAGTAGAATTTTGAATAGAGTAGTATTCCTTTATTGGAATTATTGCACATATAAAAATGTGGAATGAAATTTTCATTTTATTTAAACTCTTAACAGCCTTAATAAATGAGTACATTCATGAATTTATTTATCATGAACCTTAGATCATACTGCACAGTTTCTTTAATGAATTCAGTTCTTTACGTCACGTGGTTCTGTAGTCTTTAGGTGTTGGGTTTTATAGACCTCTAGCATCTGACAGAGAGGAGCAGAGTGATCAGGTGGTTCTTGGTGGAGACAAATTTTAAATTATATTTATGGATAGCTACAGGCAAGAGGCTGTGTTAGTGACATAGTACAGGACGTGTATAATGTTCTGAACTGATTTAACAACAACACTCTCCACGGCTTTTTTTATTAGCTACAGAGCAAATTGTGAACTACTTTCAATAGAACAGGAGCAGCTGCTGTGACAGGTCTGTAGGGGGAGTCGTCATTCATTGATACAACTGTGTTTACAATCCTGTGGAGCTCCGGAGCTGATATTAATATATCAATCACTTCAACTTTTAAATGATTTCATTCATCACGGGGGGGAAAAGGTCTCTCCAAGCCATCCTGGCCTTATGTGGAAAAGTAATTTCCCCTCCTAGTGACACCAGGCCTGATTACTGCCAGACCTTTTAAATCAGGAAGAAACAACCAGATCCTTTCACTGTAGACATCAGACTGTAAGATTTTCCTTTGTAATTTAAATGAAATTAGTCTGTCTAATCCAGGGAGCCTTGATATCAACCAGTTACCACAGTTAGCCAGGTCAAACAGATATGGCATCATGCTTGTTTGGCAGTTGTGCAGTCTTGCAAGTGATCAGCAAACACACACCAACTCCATCTTATTACAGGTCAGGAGACTTCACCTAGTGATCAAGTTCTGTGCCACAGTATTCTACAGTTTCTGACAAATAGACCTGAACTCCCATGCTTTATATATTTTTAATTAGTTATTAATCATATTAATTGAACTATGATTAATTATAAAAATCTCTAATAAACACACACACATTAAAGCATACCATCTAATGTTAGTATATGTGTAACACTGTCATGTTTCTGTTTGTGTGACCAGTCCAGATGGATACCTCTATGAAAAACAGGCCATTCTTGAATATATTCTTCACCAAAAGACACAGATTGCCAAAAAAATGAAAGTAAGTAACTCACTTAACTGTTCTTAACTCCTCACAAGTGCTTGGACAGTCACATCCACAGCTAAACACCATGGGGTTGTTTTGTGAATCAAGGCTTAATCATCGGGGTAACTAACACTGAAGAAGAAAGCCATGCAGACCGAGCTGTATGCTATTTGTCACTGGAATCTACATGTATTCATTTGGTGATGTAGAAAATGTTTGATATTTTTGATTAGACAATTAACAGAGCTTGTTTGATATTTAATACCAAAAATACTGAGTAGAAAGTTGAATTGACTTTGGCAATAAGGTGATTTCCACATCAGACCTGAAGACAATGAGTAAACTTTTTAGAGTTTAGAGTTTCAAAACTCTAATGTTCAGCTGTACATGTTACACAGCATATAGCATAAAACTCAATTTAAAATATTAACTGTTGATGCATTTTGTGCAGGACAAAAGTTAAATGACTTTTTATACAAGCACACACAGACCCTGAAAGAGCGCACTTAAAAAAGGAGGTTGATGAGTGCCATTGTGACTGGGTTTTTAGGCTTTGCTAAGCCAGCTAATCCAAAGAGAGCTTGGATATGTTGAACTTGCTTCATAGTCACTCCTGTAAACAATGAAACAAACAACATAAAATCAGCATTGCAGCCAACACATATGACAGACAGCCCAGCTTTCTCTAAGAAATAATGGCCTCTTACTTGTCTAGGACTGTGAGTGCTTGGCTTTATTTTCTTCCTTGATTTCTTCAGGCATACGAGAAACAGAAGCAGGCGCAGAGGAGCAGCAACCAACTTGAGTCCAAGTCAGAAGAGCGAGAGAGAGTGGAGCGGTTTAAAACAAAGGAGAACAGCATTGTATCTAAACCCATCAACCCCTTCACATCTGGTGCGTGCATGTCTGTCAAAATATACCTTACAATGTTGGCCACAAGAGGGAGCCAAAGCTCAGACTCTACCCAACAGACTCTGCACTATGGCTGCTGCTGTTGTCGCCTGTGTTGTTTTAATGCACCCAAACTCTTTTTAAGACGTTTTTTTATAATGAATACAATTCTGTGAAAATGCTTCTTTTTTTTTCAGGTAAGAAATTGGAAGTGAAAAGGACGGGACACAGAGCAGCCTGGAGAATTATCCAGTGCTGCCACAGCTGCAAGTTCCAGCCAGAGCCTGCCCAGTTTTTGGATTCCCTCACTGACACCAGAGGCCAAGCCCACTGCTCTCAAGAAACCAGTGAGTGACGGATGATGTTTCTCATGCCGAGGAAGGGGTTGAGCTACACTGTATGCTGTTTTTTGGAGGGTTTTTAAACAGACCGGTGAAAGAGGAACAGGAACACCTTTTTGTTAAATACTCGCCATGAAATTACTTAAAAATGCTGATGTAATACACCTTGGAGCACAAGTGGGCCAGATTTGTGTGTTTACCAGGTTTACCTATTTACTTTATTAGTCAGTGTTTTACTGTATGAATGTTTACTCTGCGTTCCTCTTTTTGATGTTGACCCTCTTTCAGAGGCCAATATCAGGTTGACCTGACATCATGATCATGTGGAAACATCTTTGGGTGTCACAGGGTTCCTACAGCTTAGTGACTACACTCACTCAAATATATTTACTGCTGAATTTGAGTATTTATGGGAAGTGGTTATTAAAAATGTAATGGCATAATTTGTAATGGCTGCACTTTTCTGTCCATCTGTAACATCTGTCAGAGCAAGACTGTGTTATGTCCAATGTCTGGAAAACCCATTAAGATGAATGAGCTTATCACAGTGCGTTTCACCCCCTTGGACCCAAGTCTGGATCGAGTTGCCCTGCTCACCCGCCAGGTCAGTTTACTCAGCACACAGAAATAGATTGTCAGGCTTAGAGCATCAGAAATTCTATCTCATATGTGCAAGCCCTCAGACTTGGTAGCTGTTAGCATGTTTTTCTAAAACATTACATTACACGCTTCTTTGTAGCTGTGAATACAAGTTATTTAAATTGAAGAATAAACAAAGCAGGTGTAGTCAGAATTTGAATTAGAAGTATCACACAGGAAGATGTTGGCTTTCTCTGTGGCAGCTCCTTTTAACAGTTGTGTGTGTTATTGGTTTAGTCAAGTTGTTTTGTATCTTAGATGAAATTTTATGAGTAATCAGTCTGGTAACTTCACTTTGTCTTGAGGCTGTATAATTCGGTCTTTTCTTTCCAGGACAGGTACATATGTGCAGTGACCAAAGACGTCTTGGGCAACAGTGTTCCTTGTGCTGTTCTTCGACCATCGTGAGTGCCACCTGTATTTGTTTATGAACAAATTTAGAAGTCCCTCTGACCATGCATACCAACAAATGACAGCCTGGCTGTCTTGAGAATTAGAGCACAAGTCTTTAAAATGACTTTTACTACTACAAATTAATACCAGTAAGCCCAGTCCTCCCTGTCCCCAGCAACCTCCATCTTTCGTCTATAAGGGTCTTTCATAAATCTGCTTGTCTGGGGGATCATTGAACACTTTGGTTTTAACGCTCAGCTCTCTCTTGACCATGACAGACCGTGCGTCTGTGCTTCGTTCTCCATAAACCTCGGGTTCCTGTTATTCCATTTTCTACAGTCAGGCTTCCTCCTTATTTTGTGCCTTAGAGGTGCAGGCTTCTCTCCTACAACATCGTCACAGTGTTTCTTTATATCGAGAAATGTGGGCAGGGCAGTGTGCAGATAGTATGCAAATTGTGTGGGGTTTTCACATGGCTGCTGGTTACGAACGATTCCGAGTTACAACAGAATCAGCTGCTACGCATCTTTCATAAATCTGACAGAAATTTTGAACATAAATGTATGTTTTGCACAGGATAAAAACATTTCCACCCTAATATTAGTAAATGGGGTCCAATGTTCTCTGGAGTGTGAGGGGATATGTGACATGTGTCCTGTGTTCAGGGGCGCTGTGGTGACGCAGGAGTGTGTGGAGAAGTTGATCAAAAAGGACATGACTGATCCTTTGACGGGAGACAAACTTTCTGAAAAAGACATTATTCCACTGCAGAGGGTATGTGAAAACAACCACAGTTAATAATTATAACAGGGTTTTTTTAAAAAGGTGTCATGCTGCAGCCTGGCAGACACAGAAAACGTGGTTCACTGTTTGAAAGCTGATTTTTGAGGAGCAGAGACTTTTCTCTCTTTAACTGTACTGTGGTCCTTTGTGTTTTGAAAGGGTGGAACCGGCTTTGCAGGTTCTGGGATTGACCTCACGGCCAAAGAGGCTCGTCCAGTAATGCAAGCATGAGGTGACCGAAGACTCCACAGTGGTGTTCATTGTGTAACTTTCTAACTTACTTTATAATGTCTTATATGACTTTTTGTTTGACAGCATTTCCTCCTGAATGTATTTTTATTTTTATTTTGCTGGAAAATGCTTCCACTGACTGTACAACACAGATTTGCTGAAACTGCCATCCAAATTTTTCTTACAGATTAATGTCAACAATTTCCTTTAAATAAATCATCATTTAAGGCTTATATCCATACTATTATTATTTGGTTTGATTTATTTAGTTTCCTGTGACACTCACTGTAGCTCAGAAAATGTATACAAAATGTAAAGAATTGAATTATGAATAAAAATGTATTACATATGTACTTCAGTTTAAAGATGAGTCAGTTTTGTAAGATATGGTAAGTGTGGCCTTAAGTGTTTTAAATTTGTATAGGATGAATCAATTCAGATAAGAAAATATTCACCAGTCACAGATTTTTGTGTAAAACATTTGTATGTGGGACCAAACTGAAGTCACAGTTCATCACGGCCATCCACCCTCATCCCTCCATAGTCGGTGATTGTACTGGTCTTGATGAAGTCCATCTTGTCAAGTACCTCAGGTAGACTCAGACGGCCATCCTGATGAGCAAAGTAGAGGGATGCTTGACGAACTTTGAATTGAACTGAATACTTTATATTCTTATGGAGTCTAACAGTAAAATCTTTACTTTAGAACAAATTATGTTTGTAGGCTAACAATTTACAATGTGTACTGACCAAGCGCTTCATTAGATATGATTGTTTGAACATTGTTATAATTACATTACAGTACAGAGAGATACATTAGCATTTTCAGATATCCATGGAGGCTCAGTTTCAAACTTCACGGTGCAGCACTCTGTTCCTGTGTTTTGTGTTTTTCAGTACTAAGGCAAAAGATGCGAATTCATGTTGTAAATCAACACACATTAAATACTAATGCAAAACAAGCATCACCTCATCTGTTCCCAAATAATACATTTTAGTTTTAGCAAGCATATCCTGCACATTATTCCAAAAGGCTTCCTTTCAGTGGTTTTGTTTGGACTTGATTTTTCTTTTCACTGCTGTGTAGAATTGGTAGGGACATAATGAAATGTCAAAGATTTATTTAAAATTCACAATTGCTGAAATTGAGAAAAGCAAAATGATCGTTTGAAACTATATGCATGAGAAAAAAATTTATACAATCTGAGAATATAGCACAACTACTGGATTGTCCAGTGTGAATGTATATTGCAGTCACATGACATACATTCAACAGCCACTTTATTTGGTAATGCCTGTTCAACTGTTTGTTAAAGCAAATAACCAGTTGGCCAATCCCATGTCAGCAACTCAAAGCATTTAGGCAGGTGGACATGGCCAAGACAGCCTAAGAATCACAATGGGGTAGAA
This sequence comes from Oreochromis niloticus, assembly GCF_001858045.2. Lineage (NCBI taxonomy): Eukaryota > Metazoa > Chordata > Actinopteri > Cichliformes > Cichlidae > Oreochromis > Oreochromis niloticus. Next base: position 6,569,532 of record NC_031969.2, read on the forward strand.
TATGATTTATGTGATTTTGAATGTGACGGATGTTGATGCCAGACAGGGTGCTCTCCCAACTCTCAGGTTTATGAAGAATGGTCTAAAAAAGAAGAAATATCCAGCGAACGTCAGTTCTCACCGCTCACTCAACTGCACCTTAAAGCAGATGAAACAGCTAAGGACAGGAAACTGAGGCTACAAATGGACCTGGATAAATGCTGTACTCCAATATACTCCAGTTATACTCCAGAGTCCTCAGATCTCACTTAGAGCAGTAGAACACCTTTGGTATTTGGTAGAAGGGGAAATGTGGATGTACAGCTGACAAATCTGCGCCAGCTGTGTGATGCTGTGAAGTCGATCTGGAGCAAAATCTCAATCTTCATGACGTGCAACTGTGACACAAGATTTAGAGTATGTATGTATTCTATTTCCTTCAACGAAATCTCTTGTGAGAACATGTTTATATTTGTCTCCAAAGTTAATTCTGTTCATCTGGACGTAGCGTTTTGTGGAGAAACGTTTCTCTGACTGCAGGTTTCCCCAATCTTATAAACAGTACATTT